>NW_023998464.1:3072734-3315546 GCF_014805625.2 Glossina fuscipes | reverse complement strand
AAACAGAACGAGCGAGCACAGAAACTTCATAAACCATCTGCAGCAAATCGCGTTAACGTAGATAACCCGATTGTCGTATAAAATTTTTGATTGAGTAAATAGTTGTTGTGAAGCAGTTAGGGTAAAAATGGTATAAGGTATGATTATGCTAACAGAATAACGGTAAGCTTGGCTTGCAAAACTCGGGCCGAGCAATATCGAATGCGCACTTGACTCGATCATCTGTTCTTGGCACTTTTGTTGTGTGCGAAGTTATGGATTGCTGTCGTCGAATCAGTTTTTCACGCGAGATAAAAACTGCGTTGCATTTATAATATCATTACCGTGTGAACAAAAATATAAATGCAAATAAGAAGAAAAAGAAAATAAATAAATAAAGCAAACAATAATCCAAGTAAATTATTCTCAATTTATGTATGTAACAATTAAAGTGCCACAACTGAACACTTCTTCGCACCACTTTATAGATATGCTTCAATAGTCCTTCAATCCCCATTTTAATGTTTCCCAACAATATTTGAAAAGTTAATTATTACCTTAAGAGAATTTACATTTCCGTCATTACTAGGATGAGATCGCCTTTGCATGCATTAATTCTGCGACAACATTTTCATCGTCGGATGAAGTTTCACTCGACACGGACAAAAATAATATACGTTGTCGTGTCGAGTTGCTTTAAACTCTCTACTTGACGCACCGAGTCGAAAGTTGACGCGATTTCGACCGCCATAAACCCAAACGAAGGAATGAATGTCGAGGTTATTCGACGTCGATTGTTACAAATCGATTCCTGTGTTCTTGTTTTCATTCGTTCAACCCTAGCGACCACTTTTTGCGGTGCAAAAATGAAACCAGTCGTAAGCTTCTTATAAGAGATTGTTATTAAGGAATTTTACTCTAGTTACTTATATTGTACTTAGCTTAAAGATGCACATTCTTCTCTGGAAGATCAAGTATTGAGCTTCATGGGAGATATTAGGCGCTGTTCGACCACGATGATAGGATCGAGTTTGCCTTTCCGTTCATTTTATTTACAACGGAATGTTTATGATACCACGTGTGTTGTGCTATAACAAAACAATGCAAAGAATAGCGAGAAAGGGAAATGAAATATGAAATTTGAGGAAGAAATTATTGAAAAAATTGGATATCATCGGGTCAAGCAAAGTTTAGCAAATTGATTATATCATCTTTTACTTGAATTGTCAAATTCTTTTTCCTTGATAGCTGACTTGACATTGATACCTTCTGTATCTATGGTGTGTCTCTCTTCGTCCATTTGGTGTTTTGCCTTGTTCACTATGTGTTCTTCTTCTGATATTTCCAACGACCGTCCCTCCATGGCAAGCATTTTCTTGACTGTTGTCATCATGCAGTTGTGGAGTTCGTCTGTTTCCTCTGCCTGTCTATATATCGATCGAATAGGTGCTGAAGTTCACACGAGTTTTCTCGTTCATTTCATATTCAATTCTTTCTATGCAAGTTTTACGGCGCCAATAGGTAAAAGCATCGAAAATAATTTTATTATACATATACATATATTATTTTATTATGATTTGATTATTTTTTTCAACGTTTTGAAATTTTTGAGATTAAGTAACCTTTCCGTGTCCATTAATTTACCTTATCTCCCTTTTGGACATGAAGTTGCTTTCGAGCTGAAATTGTCAGTGGTCTGCGTTCGATATCGAGCAAACACTCATACGCTATCGGCCCTAGCTTTCTATGGATATTTATCTTTTAACAACATTATATCTCGTAAATTGAGTATCAGTTAAGTAAAATATATTCGATGATAGATTGATCGATGTTGTATGTGTCATAAAAAAGATTGTCATTCATCTTTCATAATAACTGTAAACAATTTTTTTTAATAACATTGAGCTTAAACGTGTAAAAATATTTTCGCAAATGACATAAAAATAATTGCATAAATAAAAAGAAGACAACAGCAATAAATTGAAATAAAAACTCAACGCTTTCACACGTTTTCTTTCTTAATATGACTGTTATAACAAACCAATCGATTGCGACAAATTTGAAAAAAGAAGAAAACGAATAAATAAAAAGCAATGAAACAGTACTACGAACGTGAGCATTAATTTTTCGTTAATTGCTCGCAATGCAAATTAAGCGCCTGTTGAAAATGTTTATCAGGTAATGAGCGTAAACTATAGTTGAAAAACAAAACAAAAAAAAAACGAAATAATAGAGTGAGGGCAACGTTTTCAGGAGTACCATTGTGACCCCTTCTCTCCTTCTCTCTCCATCTCTCTCCCTCTCCCTCACACACACACACACACACACACACTCTTATGGTAGAGTAGTTGTTCTTATTCTTGAAAAGCAAGAAGTTTGGATATAGTTTTAAGGTGCTTTTAAGAAGACGTAACGGTTTTGCTTTCCTTTCTCATCCGCGATTGTCTGGGATTTTTGTAAACACTCCTTCTTCGTCTCAACCGTATGCCGTCCAGCTACTTCTAAGGTGCGACTAATGTGTTTTAAAAGTCTTAATCAGTAAATTTTCACGATTTTTCTCCCGAAAGCCCAGCAGAAGGGTACTAAACTATGGACTCAAGTCGAAAATGCTTTCATGCACGTTTGTTGATTTGTTTAAAAGAAAATATCTAATTGTAATGATATTAATAGATAGATGCTAATTGAAGATTATTTTCTAGATTAACGTTCATGATGAAAAGGTGTTAATTATAATGTATCGAATGATTCGAATTGTTACACCTTACACCACCTACGATAGAAGAGCATATTAAGTTTGTATGCATATGTTCCTGGGACCACTACATTTTTCGCTCAATCTAGAGATCGCAAATTTCAAATTGCTTTGGTTCAATTTGGTGCAGTGGGATATTTTACCCCAAAGACGGGTGTAACCAGTTCTTACCAGTACTCCACACACAAAAATTTGTTCATTACCATATTTCATCTAAAAGTAGCATTTTCTCGTACCGAATAATTGTGTTCAGGTGATCTGAATTTCCTTTAATTTGCTGTCATTTCAAAATTTTTTACAAACAATAAGTAACAAAGTTGACTCTGATGAAAATTGGTCAAATATATATAAATACATGCCTGTATATATAAGGTGGCATTGCTAAATTCAGACCACATAGTAGGTCTACCTTTCGAATCTGTCCCCTTTATAAGCAACAAAATATCCATTTTTTTTTTTCATTTTATAATTAAAGTTAGACGGCGCCGTGCAAGGGTATTCCTTCTTGCGTGACTACAGAGTTGTGAATATGAACTGGTAACAAAATTATGTTCGGCCTTGAGCGAATCTTTTATATTTAAACAAGGTAAATGCTAAATTGTGATACTCTATAATATCGGATGAATCTGGTTGACTTTTCCCATTTTTATAAAATAAAAGTAGAAATTTTTATCAGATGTCTAATGTAGCTTAGAGGTAATGGGTAGAAGACATGCAAAGTGAAAGTTTTCTCAATTTTTGCTGCATGTCTAGATGTTTCGGCTATTTTTAAGCTCTTTCGCCAAATTTAAAAGCGACATCATTATTTTTGCGAAAAAAAGAACTTTTACCACAGATCAGTCATAGTTAGACAGACGGACAGATGGACGGATGGATTTGATGCTGGTCAAGAGTGAACATCCTTTATGGGGTCTTTGAAGCGTACTTCTGGGCGTTATAAACGTTTTGACAAGAAAATAAAATTATGGGCCACTATAATATCGGGTAAGCATAACCAATTTTGTTCTGGTTTCGTGCAGGTAGCGTAGCATTGCCAACACCGCGTATATTCAGATTTTTATAGGTTCATCCTTCGCAGCTTATGAATAATGGTATGAATAACGGTCAAATTTGTTTTTCCTTTGGAAAATAGACATGCTCTCAATTTACGTGTTACTATATAAGCCTATTCCTTCGATCTATTTGGCTTGTTTTCTATCCCAACCGCGCGCGCAAGAACTTCCACTATTTCTGCTTAATTTGAAACCGATTTTGCGGCCAGAAGAATGTTTACAAGACATATTTCGAGGACTGCGAGACGAACAGATTGACAGGCGGGCATACCGACATGCTTAAATCAATTCGGAATTTGATGTTAATCAAAAGTATATCTATATATGCCAATGAGTCTCTGAAGCTTACCTCTGAGTGTTGTATAAATTCTGACAAGTTTAATATATCTCTCATCCTTTGGTAATGGATATAGCAATGGAACTACTATTTCATTTAGTACAAATATTTTATAACATATTTTACTTTTGCTGAAATAATCGAATAAAGGCATTGGCATTGCTCTGCATTGATCATAATTCCAAGTGTAGGGCAAATTTATTGAAGCATTTAGCGAACACAAAATTTAAAATTCCTTAATGTGAAAAAAACGACTATGTTTGGTACATGTTTTCGTACATATAAAATTATATGTATACCATAACGCACGTATATACGCTTTTGCATAGAATATTTAACTTTTTAAAAATGAACAGAAATTCAAATACTTCAACACACGACCGATTATCGATTATTTAAATTTTTGATCAACTTTAGGAGAGAAGAAAAGATAAATCACCGATCATACTACCTTAATTTTAAGAATCGATTTTAGAATCGAATTTTGCAATATGAATAATACGGTACACTTACAGCACTCGCCCTTCTAAAGTGCCAAAATTTAATAAATCAAATGTAAACGTTTTCTTCCTTTAGCAGAGTCTTCGCCCATATAAATGACCGAAGATCAAGTAGTCGAATCGCGGCTAACTAACAGCGCTGATGGAGCATTTATCTCTCCTTGAACGTCTCCTGACTAGTTTTATTCAATTCTTAGAGACCTGGCGTTCGATTTTCGCACATTTTTGAACATTTTGTGTTAATTCTTCGCATATATTCGTACAAGTGCTTTTATATAATATATAATCTTATATATAAAAAAAGAGCATTTATCTCATCGTACCATAATGGATGGCTATGTTATTGTTATTACTGCCGTCTTGATTTTGGGTTACTTTCAGTAAAGAATGTTTACACCGCTGCATGTCACGTAAAGGGTTTCACTTGCAAATGGAACCCTGTCAAATGCTGCAGCAATCCATTACGCGATTTAAATGCTCGATGACATGGTCCGCAGGTATGTTTCCGCTTTTCAGTATGGGTTATTTTGTGCTGACGTAAACTGTTCCCATTACTAAAGTTCTTCGAACACACCAAACATTCAAATTTAAGAAACTCATACTGGTATTGCTTCTTATTGAGAGTCTTCGCTTGGCAGCATTGAATTGATCGTAAAGAAGCATTTACTGTGTTTCTGATTTTGGGAAAGTTTTTGAGCGATTTTATAGTCGGCTGTGATTGCAATTGCTCAACATTTTGTTCCAGATTTTGACATTTATTTTGCAACTTTTTGCTGAACCTTCTCAACTGTTGATAATGCAGAGCCATTGCGTTTAAATTATAATGCAAAGAACGTGTTCTTCTCGGCATTTGACATTTATTACTTATCAAAATTGTCTTTTGCTGCTTGGTAGGAGCGGGATCACAATTACTCAAAATTGATTCAGGTGGTTGTAAAACGTCGTGGTGTTTCACTATTTAAATTTGCTGGTCTGCAGACTTGATATCAGTTTCAGTTTTGCAGGTATTGTCTTGATTTTTCTCCAAATTGATGCTTGCCACACTTACCATTGGAGTACCGTGGGTTTGTGTGTAATGTTGTTTTAAGGATTCCACGCTAAAAAATTTCATTTGGCACACCATACAAGCATGCAATTGAAAACCGTTGCCGGATTTTACTATACTTTCGTTGAGTACGACAATACCGTTTGGCTTGATAGGTTGTTGAATGGCACTAACCGAAGTTACTATGGGTTTCACAGCTCGATTTTCACGCGTTATATCAAAATCGTCTTGCGATAAAGTTAGCACTAGTGTTGGCTTGGTTGTTAAAGTATGTTGATAGTGACTTACGCATACTCCTCCATGCTCTTTCGGCTACTTTTATTGACAAGTATTATTAAAGAAGGGCGCGCGAACACCAAAATTATTGAAAAATGTAAACAAACATATACGCTTATTCTCTAAAGGCACCATAGTTTATGCGCTTATTCTTTAAAGGCTTTAAAAAAATATCCGGATCAGATTCATATACAGTCGAAGTTTGTGGAGGTTTACCTCAAGTTAGCTGTCTCAGCCCAGTTCTTTTCAATCTATACACAGCCGGCTTACATGGATTACAGGACAATACTACCCATTCATTTCAATATGCTGACGATTTTCTCATCATCTCTGCCGGAAAATCATTAGTAGAAGCAGTCCGTAACCTCGACATTAAAGCCAATCTTTTTCACAGACATTGTGCAGACTTAAATCTAACTTTCAACCAGGAAAGATCAAAAGTCATCCGCTTTGCTAACGGTCCCAAAAATTTTTTTTACATTACAATCAATGGTATAAAAATCAGTCAGTCTTCCTCTTTTAAATTTTTGGGCAGAATAATCAACTCAAGTTTAATCACTCATGAGCATCACAGGGACAGCCTCGAAAATTGCAACACAGGCTCAAATGTCATCAAACTTCTGACTAACATTCACACCGGACTCCCACCTAGGAACGTTTACAAATCTATTGTTAGATCCAAAAATCTTACTCTACATCGTGCAATGCTCCTGCGTATACATTAAAAAAAATACAAACCTTTCAACACTCAATCACCAAACTTGTAGAGGACAGCGCTTTATAGCTCTATAAAAGTCTAAATTAAAGTAGTAGTGTAGTCTAGTTTCCAAACAAGATGATAATTGATAGTCTTAGTTCCATTTCCTTAGGTTGAAGTTTAAGAAAATTACTGACTCAAATGATTGTTCGTTCACAAATACGCTTAAAGTAGCAAAAAGCAAGAAGATTCAATATAGTTCGATCAATTTTATCTACGCGATTAACCAAGTAAATAAAGAGATCGGAACTTGTGGACCAATTAAAAGAAGTGAAACAACTAGTGGCGACCAATTTAATTTCTAATCAAACTTTTACTGTCAACATTGGGCTTTTTCTCTCCGAAACTCGAACTAATTCAAATATGGAATCTGATATTTCCAGACGCCTTGCTGTAAAAAATTTTACAAATGTCGTTTCTGCCACGATGAAAACGAATCTCATCATTTCGATCGCAAGACCCTAACGGAACTGATCTGCGCTGAGTGCAATGCGCGACAAAAAGTCCAAGAACGTTGTCAAAATTGTGGGACCCTATTCGGAAAGGTAAATGCGGCAGCTTTAAGCAAATCCAGATCCGCTTATCTAAGCTAATAAATAATGATATCTGAATAGCCTCCGTTTCTTCCTATTTTTCCAGTACACGTGTTTGATTTGCAACTTGTTCGATGACTTGGACAAACAACAATATCATTGCGCTGAATGTGGCATCTGCCGTATTGGAGGAAGAGAAAATTTCTTTCATTGCAAAGTCTGCAATATGTGCTTACCCATGCAAATGAAGACTCAAGGACATAGGGTAAGAGCACGGTAGTATCTTTACGTAAAATCAGTTACACCTTCTTCTTCCCGAGTGAAAGTGGGCTCGTGAAAACCCATGATTTTAGTGCATGCTTTCAACGACTTATTTCCAGCTAGAAAGCATCGCAAACACAAACGAATAAAGAAAAAGCGTCGAACTTCTTTCAATATGTTTAGAATGTTTATCGGCCTGTTAGGCTAATCGGTGTTCACGCGAATTAAATCAAACCGTGGACAACTACAGGATTACGAATCCTGTCGTAATATTGAAAAATTCATTGTTTCGATACTTTTTATCACGAATTTATACGTCCATTAACGCGTCTACGTCGACTTTCCAGGCATACGCATATTACCCTATTGGGTCAAAACGCAGAGTACACTTTTTGTTTAAGCAGTGATCAAAGCCTTTACTGATCGCTTTCCATTTGTATTTCCAGTGTATTGAAAACATATCGCGATCTCATTGCCCCGTATGTTTGGGTGACATACATACTTCACGTATACCGTGCCATATACCCTACTGTGGTCATTTGCTGCATGGAACATGCTTCGATCAATTGCTCGAATTCGGCCATTACACTTGCCCCGTGTGTCAAATGTCGCTAATCGATATGACAACCCTGTGGGAATATTTAGATATTCAAGCAAAGTTAATACCAACGCCGGAGAAATATGAAAAAGAAAGATTTCACATATTCTGCAATGATTGCCACAAGGTGCGTAGAGAAGCCCACAAACTATCTAACATTTTAAAAACATGACTTTCCATCTCTCAAAGACTTCAAAGGCCAAATTTCACTTTATTGGTTTAAAATGTTGTTACTGTGGAGCTTACAACACAACACAAAACGTTCAAAAACGCCTTTCCTTAGTCGCAGGTAATAAAAATAAAAACATTGCTTTCAATCTGCACACATTATAATAATAGCATATGATTTTTTCCTCCACTTTTCCTATCAGATGGACGAAGCACGGCTTGACGGCGTATAAGAATTGCATTTATTTTATGAACACTTATTTATTGAGATAAGAAATAATTTTTCGAAGTGCGTCTACAAATATATAAAAGCGAAATCATGTTTGGATGAATTTTTGGTAGAAGAAAAAGAGGATTAATTGTGGGCGTGTCAATCTGACGATTGAGATCACCTCCAGACTGACTTTGAGAGTTGCGACGGCTTACGTTGCCAATCCCGAAAAAACCCCGTGATCAACTAAGTCTTTAAATGGATTTTAATTGCCAATCGATGCGTTAACCCAGCCCTGCCTAATAAACAGTTCATGCCATTCTTGACGATTTTCAGAGTTTATTTTAGTCAAAATCAGGTTTCTAAACTTATCAACGTTGGACTGACTGCTCATGAGCTGAATCAAGAAAAAAGGAAAAAATTATATTTTACATTTTCGCTAAAATCGACAAGTGAAGATAACTTGAATGGGTTTTTTCTAATTAACGCATTCATTTAAATTAATACCAGATGCTCTTAGAGCTTAAGGTCACTGTATATTTGTCAGAACACTTATCTAATTTTTTTTTTGTTTGAATTAAATGATCCGTTAAATAGTCAAGAATGATATAAAAAGACAACTGTGGGCGTGGAAAAATTTTAAAAGTGTAAAAAATTGATCCTTCGAATATAAACGTACGGCAGCGTAAAGGCACGTGAAACATTAAGTGGGTTTTTTTCGGCAGACGATTTTTTAAGACCGTCCAAGCAGTGATTGGTACGATTTTCATTCTTTCCGTGCGAAGTTATCTTTAAAACGACTTTCCGCAGGCAAGTACCTATGATTTTTTCGATTAGTCGATTGAAGTATTTTTTGTTAATAGAAAGGCGCCTTTTTTGGCTGATTTCATTTTAAAAGTCTTTATGTCCTACACCTCTTGTAAGACCTATTAGGTTTGTGCGAGCTGACCTTGTCTGTTTGTCTGTCCGTCTATTGTCTATCTATGTACTCTGATGTTTAGCTTACAGGCGGTAAATTTTTCAGATATTTTGATGAAATTCGGACGACACGGACGTGTTTTCGTCCAAGGACAAATGCTTTCAAATGTGGTTCTGGTCGCACCACTTTTTCGACCATATATCGACCATATGACGCCTAATTTTCAAAAGTCGTTACATGAAGCGAAGTGGTGTAGTGTATGCAGTGGGAGGACTTGGCCGACGACCATATTTCGCTACATATTTTACATTAATTGACATTTTCCATTTCTATGAGACCCTATTGCTTGCTCCTAACAATAGGGCGATATGAGCGTCGTGATGGAGCACGGTAGTGGCGATTTCAAAAGAATTGGACGTGTAAGTGGGGGATAAAGTTGAACCCTGTCCATCATAAACATTGTACGATCTCTTACTGAGAAAATCTTACCGTTCTTTCGCAAATCAAAGAATCGAACACCGATCGTATATCGAGTCATTCCTAAAATTGTTGGGAATTATTGCTATTAGTTTGGCAAAAGTTTATTATTTTATATTCTCGGTCTTTCACTTTCGAATAACAGCGTTAATAAATAGTTTAATTTAATTTTTTTTCAAATTAAAATGGGCCAACACTTTCAGTAACGCTACCAAAAACGAAATATTGAATCTAGTTTGGAAATGCCAGCTTGCCAACAATTTAGTTGCAGTTACTAAAGGATGGAAGCGATGTGGATAATCTATGTGGGTAATCTATTTGATAAGATATCTGACGGCTGTTGTTTGCTGAACTTATAATAAAATAATGATTTTGTGCAACAAAAATTTGACAGATACTCTTTATTTAATTAGAAATGTGTTTAAAATCATGAATATTTTTTCTGGACAGTTCTTAAGCAGTTTCATATCGTTTAAACACTACATGTGACCAAATGCCTGGAATGTTACCCTGCATAAGCATATTTTATTTTCTAAATGTGTACCAAAGCAAATCTTTGCGCTTGTTTGAAAATTGCTTTGACATTTTTCTCTTAACTATCTTAATAGTAATATTTTACTTACAATACCTGCGACTGGAAGTTGTTAAAAGCTATAATCGGTTTGAGGCCACATATCGTGTACTTTGGTAATTGCATCTTGACGCTTCATGATCATAATATGTAACTACGAGATTAAGTAAGAGAAGAGTGCGTTCTATCACACAATACGATGGCGACTCTATGTATGCGTAACAATAATACGCAGTGCACACGCACATATGACACAAAAGACAAACATTTCCCAAACATATGATTTGATTTCTTTTTGCAAACTTACTTAAGCACTTTTGAACTTGAATTGAAATTATTGCTTTCATAAAAAAAAAAAGTTGCAATAACCATAAATTCTTTGGAAACCATCTAGGAGCCACAAACTTATGTGCCATTTAAAGATCACATAATTTATGCATAATTAATTGTCCCTTAAAACTGTTGGGAAGAACGGTCTTTTGCTTACAGTTGGAATTTACGATTTTCTCTTAAATTTATCATGGTTTTTTTTTTTTCCTTGGACTTTACTTGTTGCGAAATTTCAGTTTATTTGTTCTTTACGCTTATTGTGGTTTTTCGTTTGGTTAATACCACACCTGATGCCAGCATCAAAAACCACGCGATGTAACCGACGTGGTATATGGAGCTATAGAAGTTCCAAATGTTCGAGAACGACACCAACACAAAAGCAGTGCCCAGATAATTGTAACCAATACAAGACTTTGCAAACCAAAACATGTAATCAATTATAAGTCGTTTAAGTCCGGTAGCTTCTTTGGCTACCAATTTTTGCCATATATCTTCGACAGTTACGTAAGATGCGGCGCCTAATAGGCAAAAATAGTGACCAGGCCGAAAACCATGCCAATATGCCGAGCAAAGTAATGTGACGGCCGTCCTGCAAAAAAAAATTAGTTTTGTATATGATAGTAAAAACCTTGAGATTCTCCCTTCACCTACCTATATTTTTTACTAGGAAACTGTCTATATATGTTCACTGCTAACCAGTATTGTACACATACATTCCAATGTTTCATCCCTTCGCGCAAGGTGAAGCACTTTTCTACCTCCTTTACACGTATATTAACGATTGTATTGAAATTATACGAGCGTTTATCGGCATCACGTTTTAAATGTAAATATTGCTTGCGGGGACCTTCTCCATTTGTAGCGTCAGATTCTTCAGGGTAAGCGCCAAATCCGGCCATATTGCAAACGCATTCGCTTAAACATAAGCCAGCATATATGCGCATCCGAAATATAAGAAAAGCAGGCCAGATATACCAAAAACGGTAAATGAATGAACGTTCGTAGAACTCCGGTGAAAGTGCATACTAGCGTTAGAAAATAAATTAAAAGTCACATATATTACTTGAAATCGACCAGGACTTACACTTAATGGCCATATATAATCAACCGTCGCATATATCACGGAGTATATGGCAGCAAATTTGAGATTCTCTACAGTGGTTTCAACGCAAGGCGCGTAATCTTTAAACGGTGTTTCAAAATAATCGCGATAAGTACGATAGCGATAATAAGGACCTAAACACGAGAGAAAACAAGGAAGAGTCTTATAAAAACAAGGTTTTTTTAAAACTAATGTAATTTACCTGTGAGTACGCCAATATAATTGAAACTGTATTGAAAAATTCCGATTATGTCAATTGATTGCAATTCTACGTCATAGTCGGAAATTTCCACAAGTTCTTTCTCTGCGGGTTTGTTTCCGCTAAGTTCTTGTTCACGCTGTTTTAACTTTTTCCAAGAGGATGCCTTCTCAAATGCCACACCAGAAACCTTAAGAACAGTTTAGCAATAATAGGATATTTTTGCATACTTCACATATTTTACACTTACCTTTAAAGTCAAGACCATTTGTATCATATTCGTAGGGCCAGGAGGATTAGTGAAGCCGAAGACATGCGCCAAACGGAAAAAGGCTAGGTAAGCAAACATAATTACAAACGTGATCAAATGCGTTTTGCTAAAAAATATGTGAACACAATTAAGACAAATAAAGATAATTTAACGAATCTAACCTGGGATGCACATAAACTACAGCCAGCGCTCCTAGAAAGGCAGAAATAATGCAGTGCAGAATATGCCAACCGGAAACAAAGAAAGCAACGACAAGTCCAAATAATGTACATATCAATTTCCTTTGACTTTCACCCTCAATCTTTTTCACGTACTTTCCAGCACCAACGCAAGACAGCAAGCACAAAACGTAAATTATATCGTCAAAATTCATGATGGCGGCACGTTTTATAAACTTCTAAAAACAATTTTTATTTATTTTGTTTTTCTACACTTAAAATTCTTTTTATATGGACTTTAACCATCTTTGAACATATGAGTCAAAACAATTGTTTTCTAATATGGCAATACTATGAGCGCTAATCTATTACAGCAATGTACATGAAGAAAAAAAAACAAGAAACAAACAGAGAAATAAAAGTAAAATTGGAACATTGCAATAGCAACAACAAGAGCAACCGCTGAATAAGTTATTTTACTTTTATAACAAGTAACTTCAAAAAACAAAAAACAAAGGAAATATATTACTAATAATTTGATAAATATTATTAACCAAAAAAAAAAAAACAAAAAACAAAATAAAAAAAAAAAAGAAAATAAAAGAACTCTACAGCCTCTCCTTTAGTACTTCAAGAAACAACAAGTTTTGTTTTTAAATTATATTCATAAAATCTTCCAAAACAAAAAAACGAAAAACGGTTGTAAAAATTCCAAACAACTGAGAATGAATAAGCGTCCACACATATGTTTACATTTTTCAATAATTTTGCATGTATTTGTATAATCTATGGTGCCTTTAAGGAGTAAGCGTATATATTCTCAATAATTTGTATATTGGTGCACATCGTTAGGTATATGCTCCTTGCTTGATCTCACTGTTGAGATTAATATTATATTATATTATAATATTATATCGTGTTCCTAAAAAGAACCAAGTGAAAGCAACACTAGCATTAATTCCAACATTAGTATAATTATACGAAGGTTATACCTCTCCTTGGAATTTCTCCACAGAACCAATTTTAAGCATTCCTACTTCGGCCTGAACAAAAAATTTGCGCAAAAGTTCAGCTTGTTTTATGTACGGATTCCGGTTCAATGTTCTTACGACACAATCTAACTGTCATTTGGAAAACCTTCGAAAATGAAATAAATGTTATGAAATACTAAATACAACTTACGTGCTTCGCTTCGTAAGGGCTATACCACGACGGCGAGTCTGTTCAAGAACTTATTGATAAAGGTTGTATAAATATTGTATTTTATTTTTTATTTTTTTTCATCAATTCGTTTTTTTGGCATTGTTATTTCTTTGAACTAGCACGAGTACGTCTTAAGTCGTCACTTCTTTGGTAGGTTTACTGTTAATACTGTATCGGGATATTTTTCCATTTCCATTTCGTGAAGGGGAAAATTTCTCGGTATGCAATAAATTTGTATTGGGTGCCTCACAGGATTCATTGGGTGGCCTAAAATTCAATTTTGGGTTTAATGACAACAAGCGCTTTTTACTCACCATCACTGGAACATGCTCCGTCTTGTATGAAAATATAATTCTTATCATTAGGAGTTTTTAATTCTTGCATTGTGGATATTTGCTAACATGTTCGTATTGCAGCGCACTCTCTTAGTAGATAGAGATATTATGTGGATAATTCAAATTTTATTTCGAAGAAATAAGAGGGCGCTGTTAAAAATTCAAATTTGGCGGCTTGAATGTGCAACGATTGGCAGGCTAAAAGTATAAAATGAAATATTTAAGGCAAGAAAGATTTTTTTTTGGATTTTGAAAATTATTTTTATAAATTAATAAAAGAAGCGTTTAGAAAAGTCCATTACATTTTTCAAAATGATATTTACTTTTATGAACTAGTTTATTAAACTTCTTGGTTTTATAAAAGTGATTTTAAAATTTTCAGTTTTGTCTTACGTCATGTATGGTAGCTTCTGCGATAGCTTCTACATATATATATATGTATATGTATATATATATATATGTATACGAAAAACTTTCATTTTAAATTAAGGTAATAATTTTCTTGCTCCGTTCTTTTTGATAATCTTATCATTGCTGTAAATATACTTTTACTCTAACGCACATACACGTGTGCTAACACATAAAATGCAATAAATGCAAATCGCGTAATGAAAACAAAGAAAACGATCTGAGCTCTTTTACATTAAGTGTATAGAAAATATACTGCTCGAGTTGAGCAGCTAATTGCAAGCGATAAATATTCCTACGATACGTTTCTATGAGCTATAATTACTGAAAGCGTAGAAGACAGATTAGGCAGCAGCAGCAGCAGCAGCAACAGCAGCAGTACTAGCATTAGCGAGTATAAGCATAAACAACTAACCAGCATTTTGCTTAATTGTCGCCTCAGTGTTTGTCGTGCTATCTGTTTTAAAAAGGATTATCGTCGAACTGTTATTACCATCACTACTACTGCTGCTCTAGCACTTCTAGCATATATATATATATATATATATATATATATATATGTATATATATATATATAAATGTTTATTCATTCAAACCCGTTTACTTACCAAGGACTAAGAAATATTTATAAACGGTGTCTACTGCTCTTACTTTTGCCTTCTTTTTTTCCTTTACTTATTCCAAATCTTTGAATATTCATTTCATAAGAAAAGGCAAAGTTCGTTTTTATAAGTGATGCCGCAATCGCAACAAATATTCAACTTATTTGTGTTGCTTGCAAAATGCCCGATAAGCTGCCAGCGGAACTAAAGAAATATGTTTCTGCATTTTTTTTCGGAATATTTATTTATTTAAAACTGAAAGAGAGATTATACAAGTGAAATATACATTCATTTTCATTAAGAAAATTGAAAAAAAAAATGGGAAAGTTAGACGCGGCCTGAAGAGGATCCTAGATACTAGATAGAAATTCATCGTGAATTGTATCATCGAAAATTAAGAACGACATCTACTGCTGTAGGGTGACAAATCGAGGTTGATTTGTAGTGTTGATCTGGATATGAATGTGCAAAATTCTGAAATCATGTTTCCTCTCTTATGCGCTTTTGCTACCGACCAAGGGCTCTCGATTGCTAAAGATTCTTGAGTATTCTGCTTTCTCTCTCTTCTTTTTTTTTGATAGACTTTGAAATAAATGTGTTACGTTATATAGTAGGAAGAAAGCTGTGCTTTGGTTGCACTCAACCAAAATCTAGTGAAATACCAAAGCAAGATTGAAGAGAGCACCTGCTCTTTCAAAAGCTAAAAGACAAAGTTGCCTACCGCCAACAAATTAGCGAGAAATTGCAGGGGGAAAGACCGAACAAGATAGTGCACTAAGTTTGCTTCATGCAAAATAAAGGCGTGGCAATTGAATGTGAACCTGTGATGAATATATTCAACAAGTTTTGCGCCAATACTTGTCATGTGTTGTGGGACACAATTTTTTATCTACGGGGCGTTGAGCACTGACGTTTTAAAGTTTCGTCAACAGAAACCAACAGTAGACGTAGATGGCAGATCAGTGGGATCTGTACAGAACTTCGAAATTTCATGCGTTTGTTGAATACAATTGTTCTTGGTTTCAATACAACTTAGTGTGTTTACACAAAATGAATGAAACACGTTTGAATATTATCGCAAATACCCTGTACACCCAAACTTTATTACATTTATTTCGACGTTTTACTCATTTATATGACAAACGCAATGGTAATCTAATTCAAACTTTTAGCCTTCCTCGCCAAAATGACGCTTTATATGTGTCTTATGGCAGACATTAAGTTTCCATGGGATTTGTTGTTGCCGTGAGCGTTTACGCACCAGACAGCAGATAGGTAGAGGGCGGTAGGCAGACAAATAGAAGGCGGACATGTAGGCAGAAGACAGGCGCAAAGAACACAAGCAAGCAGAAGACGGAAAGACGGACACGCGTATGGGTGCGCGAGCGTTACTTAATGGGCGCATAAGCTCAAGCCGATCAACAATATGCCTGCTTTAGGGAATCGTATTCTGGGTGTTAGAAGGAGGCAGACAGATCAAGCAAATCCTTATTCTTTCCTGACGGACGTACAAAGTGATTCCAACCACGACAGGTGAGTGTGCACGCAAATTTAGTTATATCTGATATTGCTGGAAATCGCAGGGTAAACGAACATGTAAACGAATTGTTGATAAAGCCTCGCTCGGGCGCTTTGATCGTAGAAAATTCCCGAAATGATTTCAGTAGTTATACAACCTTTTTTTTGATCATGGGTTGTCCTTTAGACTGGCGGGCACATGATGGCATGGAAGGGCTGTAGGCAGCGAAAGGAGGAGTAATATTTGTTGAAAGTGGAAACATCTGGATCGATATCGGTAAATATTATTCGCGGGGCGGGCAGTGCGGTTGAAACAAGCTGAGAAATTTTGTGCTAAACGCAGAGGGGGCCACGTAAGCCAATTAGAAGATGATTTTTCTTTTTGCTTTTTATTGGCCAAGCTTCTGTCCATCTTTGCAATGATATGAAACAGTTATGTCCGAAACAATTTCTTCCGATTCAGCTTGGGTATTTCCACTTCGAGAAGAGGTGCGGAAAAGACAGTTTTTTTCGGTGAGATGAAACACTAGAACAGGAAAAATAAATTATTACTTACATACCAGAAGGTATCGAACTAATCATCAGGCGCATCTGAACGTCCAATGTTGAAATCGTCTTGCGGCCATCATTCTCCAAATAATCGTCGCTTCTAATCGTATACATATTTTCTTTTGATAATAACATCTTCTTGTGAACTATTAATGGGACGATTCGCTGCGTTGTAAAGAAGAAGAAAAGGCTCAATGTGAACCCGATTCATTTTGTCTGAGCCAGGAGTGTGTTTAGATTGTGGCGATTAATAATACTTTTAAGCAATATAAACTTGGTAACCTTGTCAGTGTGTACACGCTTTTTATGATAACTCTCTTGAAGACCATAAGCTTGCCTGGATATATTTCCAGTAGCTAGGAATAGAAATAAGAACGGACCACGCCTTCTTTTGAGGAGATGTAATTATTAAAATCTTTCCCATCGACGATTACATTTATCAAGTATCCCAACTTACCGCTTCTTCACAAGATTACTGGTTAGCACTTGATTTTACTTGATAATGACATAATTTCGTAAACTATTGAATTCCAACACCTTAGTCAGCCTGATGAAATGGCTGATGAATTTCGGCTCCCGCGTCCGGATTTTAGAGAGTCAGTATTGCTATGTGGAAAAGTACCTGACCTTTTATCCCATAGTTGCGAGCTGTTCGTCTTAAAGGATGTGCATATACTTATACTCTCTGGCTTAAATGTTCGATGAGGGCATAAGAATAAGAAGGAGAGGTGAAATAAAGCAAAAATAAAATATTTCTTTTCATTATTACCAAAAAAAAGAAAACAAGAGTTGCTTGAAATGAGAACTCAACACCGTATAACTAACTGCTGGTAAATATTATAAAATACTTTTGTTATTGTTTGTAAATGCGTGCAAGTTATTCAGAGATTTTGATGGTGCAAGTTGGAACGCTTGTGCGTTTGTATATATGCGTTGTATAGCTACAAATGCCGAGCACATATATTAGCAAAAAGGAATCAGATTTCCATATAAGAACGCATACATGCACGTGCATGTGCATGTGTATGTGTTTTTAATTGTACGAATAAGTGTGGCTTTCTTGTTCTTCTTATTTGAATATTTTAAAATGTGTGTACAAGTATGAGTGTTTGTAGGTAAGTGCAACCTCTTGAAGATAATAATAATTTAGTGCTGTTAAAATGACTTTTGACCATCATCTACAATTGATATTATTAGCTTAGATATAACTTTCTCGGATGTGTACAAACACTAAAGGAATCCGGAGGGGGGGAAAGCTCGGATAAGTGTAAAATTAAGCATAAAACGCAAAGTGTTACTTTTAGTTTATGAGCTTAAGCAAATATGTACTGCGTATGTTTTGCCGAAGAACAAGAAAAAGTGAAAAAAATACAAAGAACTTCACTTATATTTAACACTTGGTTCAATTGCCTGAGACCGTTTCTAGGTAGCCGTACGCGTGTTCCTTTCTGAAAATCCCTCGTAACTGTAACCATCGGCCATGGATTTTCTTTATTAGAAAACAAAAACAAAAAAAGGAAAAACAAGAAACAAAGGATGTTCAGTTACCAATCAATCCTGTAAGCCCTGATTTTTTGGAAACAACAGTTAGCTTCGGAATGGCTCGAAGGTGTGCAGTAACGAAATTCTCTTTTGAAATATGACGCTGTTAACTATTAGCCATTAAACGATTCATTCCGTAAACTTCATCCCCTGGTTATCGGCGATCGTATTCTAAGAATATTTTTTGCTTTTCTGTAGTTGCGCTAACTTGAGTGTTGAAAGGCATGTAAGATCACGCCATGGATGTAGACAAGTCGTTCTGATGCGTAATAATACCGCCAATCGCACGCATATGATTATTATAATTTCATCACCATCAAGTCGTACGCAGCGTCGACTTTTGCTATCGAACCAATGTTGCCATTAGCTCATATCGGCAGTGGTTGTCTTCGCTCGCATTTCATTAATAAAAGTCAATTCCAGCTGTTCAGAGCACTGTTGTTGATCTGGTTTCGAAAGTAATTCCATATCACCATCGCGTAAGTGCTTAAAAGTAAATCCCATTTTCGGCTGAATTGAAAGTTTCAACTGAACCTCTCCGAGAGAAACTTGAGGTTACATATTTCGCGACCAACGGTGTTTTATCACCATCAGCAGATATCAATCGCTGTTTGTCATAATGCTTTATGTGTTACATAGCTTAGATTAATCTTGGAAAGCTTCTAAGAGGAGTTGCATTATCCTATATTGAATAGTACTAAGTGTAAACAACATAGTTGTTTTGAGTTTCAAAAAAGTCGATTACTTTGCCAAAAAAGGTCAAATCGGTGAAGCAGGCGGAACGTTTTCTGCTTCATTCAAAGTGACGGATATCGAAAATGGATGTGTTAAGAGATCGAGAGACCAGGGCGAGTGGAAATTCCGCTTGTTCGACGTTACCAAAAAACGACTGCAATCCACAAAAATACATCGTGAAGGTAACATTAACTATGAGGAGATGATAGAGGCACTGTACTGAAAAACGCTGACGACGGCATGGTCATGACGGCGGGCTGCCGTCTAGCGAATTAGATAAGGGCCGTGACTATCAACTCATATCATACTTGATGGTAGCTTTTGTAAGTGCTAAGAGGGTAAAGGCATAACGCTAACGATCTCTAACTAACTTTGTCTTTCCATATTACTTTCTGTCCGACCATGGCCGTGTTACAGGCATAGGTAATTTGCCCTACTTGATTGCTCAAATTAAAAAAAAAACAAAATAGCTGGATGTCTACTACCTTGTCGGTTTAACCGCATGGTTCCCGAAGACACACTGGTTAACATTTGGTTACCCGGCGCCCTCCAGAGAATTGGACAATCCCTATCTGCTGGGAGTCTGAACTACGCTGGGCAAACTAGATATGTTTATTGCGTATGGCGCAATAAGCCCACTCTGGCGAGTGTTAAGGTCTCTCATTACCTCTAATTATTTGGTTTAGGAATGATAGAAACCACAACCATTACGACACTCCCCGAAGGTCCGCACCCAGCAATCAGGACTCACACACATTTGGTTAATTGCTGCGTTCAAACTGGGGACTGGACATACTAGCTTCTACCGCGGTTTCCACATGTATGTAAATATGTCAGCCTCCCCCGAACGATCTTGGCAAACATCAATCTGCACTGCATCAATGTACCCTGTACCCTCTATCCGCAGCTATTCGTGACGTAGTGAGTGGGCACATGACCTCTGTTCAGCTTATAGTTAGATGGAGAAAAAGACGCGACTGTGCAAGGCTGCGTTGCGACAAATTCTTTTGTGTCTTATCCTCACTTTAAAGTCACTTTAAAGTTTTTAAAAACCAACGATTGAGGAAAGGGAAATTTTTATTCAAAGTCATACGCAAAATCATATACATTATTATACACAATATTAATTTCCCGGATTAGTTTAGGGATAGATGTTCATCATGCGTATAGATAAACCTCTTCAAGTACGAATGCAATTGAGATATTAGTTTATTGCATTGCACTGCAACAGCTGGTCCAACATCTTCGTTGGCACATCATTTCTCCATTGATTTACATGATGTGTGTCTATGTTCGTTTGTTTTATGTATTTCTTCGAAAATCTATTATATTTAGTTATTTATATACATATATTGCAAACTCAGCAAGGACATTGTCGTCATTGCAAGAGATTGCTGCTACCTTCATGTATTATATAAATGCTGAACTTTTGTACATTTTTGAGTAAGCATTGCCTAAATGCATTTGCACACATAGACGAGTATGTCATTCATTGTTCGCTTGTTGTAACCAATCGAAATTAGCCATTTATTGTCAGCATATAAGGACGCATATATCGTATTCATAATTCTAATTTACTCTCCACTTTCCCGCCACGAAAGCCCTATAAGCGGGACAAAGGTTCTAGTAGGAAAAAATTTATTTACTTACTTATCAATGTCCACATTTATACTTAACGGACAGGTACAATTAATAAAATGACAAGCATCTCCCATGAAGCGCTTATAATTTCTGAAACGTGACAAGTTATGTTCAGTGTTTTTTCTCTGCTGTAGAAGTCAGCAAGAGTGTAACTGAAGCAAGCCTTTCAAGATGAAACTACGTTTCAAAAGCTGATACGTGTTGAGTTTTATTTACTAACGATTTCTTACTAAAAATTTCAGATATCAAATGTAAACGATGTACTTCAATATCAGCATTTTGACGCTGAATGTTTGTAGGGAACGGCTTGGTTTTTATGAAAAACTTTGTATCGAAATCCACACAAGATTTCTATATATACTGTTACGAAAATCCCAAATTCAGTTAAATGTCAGCTAAGTAATTTTCGTAAGAATAAATTCCCTAAAGAAGGGAAAACCAAATGAGCATTCGCAGGCGCCTCATGCAGCTGCAGGCCAATGAAAACGATTAGTGGAAAAGCAAACAGGTAAAAGCTAAGTGCATATTCGCAGGCTCGTCATGCAGGTGCAGGCCGATGGAAACGATTAGAGGTAAAACCAGGCTGGGATTAGACCATAACCATAAATTTAGGTATAGTAACATTCTTGTAAAATTGTATATAAATCGAATATTTGTGAAAAGTAGAGTTAGTCTGGCAAGAACGTAGAAGTAGAGAGTACGGTCAAAATAAATTGTAAATAAATATTCCTACGGTTGTGAAAGACAAAGTAGTAAAATAAAAGAACTTTGAAGTGCATTTCTTTCGATCAAAATATCCACGATCTAGTGATACGGACTGTATCTCATAAAAGCGAATTGCATAACAACACATTATAAAAGTGCCTAATAAGGCGTAAGACTGAAGGCGAATTCCAGCAAAGTTTTCCTTTTCCTCCTATAGAACTAATGTCTATATAAATTTTGCCCATAGACGATCCTAACGCAACCAGTAAAGAAGGTACGTGCCTGAAGTTGCGTTCATTTTTATAGCGTGAGCAATTGGCAATAATAAGTGGTCAAAATACCAACACATATCACAACGCAAAACCACTTGTTCTGGCAACGGAAGTGGAAACTTTTCCGTCAAATGAAGAACTTTCGGTGACGGAATTTTTTCATTCCCCGAACGATATAAATGAAAGTTTTGTTTGCACCGCGCCATTACTGTGAATGAAAAGCGAATCCATTTTGAGAATTCCACGCATCGATCCCGGCATACTATCTGCAGAAAAGAAACGGTCTGACTCCGCGTGTGGAGCGCACACCGCCTTGGCCGAACGTATTAGGTTCTCTACAATTCACTGCATTGCACACAGACGGCATGGAAAATAAGACTGACTTTGTTGTCCATATTCATATAATGACTAAACGATAAATATAATAAATAATATAATAATAATAACTTCCCTAGAGAGGGAAAAACCAATTACGGGAAAAACAGGTTAACGGATTAAAAATGAAGCCATGAATACGCTTGTAAAAATGTATATGAATGGACTATTTGCGGAAGGCAGTGTGTTAGTCGGACAAGAACTTTGAGCCTGTATGAGAGTACTGCCAAAATAAATTGTGAATAATCCTACTGTTAAGTAATATAATTGTAAATAAAAGAATTTCAAAATGCATTTCTCTTGAAAACAATATCCGCGATCTAGTGGTACGAGTCCTATATAAGAGAAAAGCGAAATTTCAGTACAGGCATTCCACTCGACCTGTTGATGTAGTGCTGTGCTCCCCTACTTCGCGCTTCAGTATCCTCCAAAGATGCTTGATGGGGTTCATGTCTGGAGATTGCGCCGGCTAAAATCCGCGTCAATGACGGCGTCAAGACAGTTTCTAACACATAGACGTGCTTTTGACTGTTCATGTGGTCTGCGCAAACGAACATTTAACCAACCTTATCGGCAGTCTTGCAGCCACAGATCGTAATGTTACCAATTCCGTGTTTGATCACACTATCTAAATGGTGTTCCTTGCCGGCACATCGCCTTACAAACGTCAGATTGGCGTTCCGAATTTCTATCGGCTGCATTTCATATAAAAGTAAAGTAAACGATTAGCTATTGTTGTTGTTGTTATTATTTTAAACAGAAGATATAAAAACTTACCTCAAAGTCGGAAGTCAGATAATATTGTCTTGTTCTACCTCCTGAGTCGCACCTGTTTTCAAAAGGGTGGCTAACGCTTTTGGACAAGGTCGTGTATAGCTGAAATTATATCTTTTTATAGCTTGGGCATCTGGCAACAATAAGCAACAGTCGTAATATTGCAACATAAACCTGCGGTTGAGTTTTGCGCCAACTAAAGAGCATTCACCAAGAGCCTTGCTTTCTTTACCCGAACGATTCCAAACAGAGCCTTGTTTGGATCGTATCCTAACGGGAGATCAAAATGGACCTATTTTGAAAATCCTAGCCGTAAAATAGCATAGGTAAATCGAAGTGGGGTGAAGCTAAATCAAATCGCTTTGCCAAGAAAACGATAATCCACGTTTACTGGGACCAGAAATAGGTGATCTTCTGTTAGCTGTCAACGTCCAACGGTAACATCAAACAGCATCAAGAACAACAAATTTATCGAGAAAAGCGAGCGAAATATCAAAAAAAAAACACAACACAAAGTCTACACACAGTCTATTATATGACATCCGTCCATCTGTCTACGCAGCAAAATCGATTACCGATACGTTGTAGGCAATCAACAGAGAAGTGCTAGCCTGCGCGGCGTACTCAGCGACCTCGCCACATGTACGTAAGAATTCAGGTTCCATATTCATATTCATTTTTTTGGATCTTTCTCCGCTACATAGTGGAGCACATACATAGCGAATTCAACTTCTTAGCAAAATTATGGACTCCGATAGGTGTTACTTACATCTCGCTCTATTTTGAGCTCTTCAAGCGTTAATTGTCAATGAAATCTTTTGAAAATCTTTGCTTTAATGTTTTGATTTAGTTCGGTTTTCTGTCGATAATAGCGCGGGTTTAATACGTTGCCAAGATAGTTATTAGAGGACAACATAGAATGCACATAACGAACAAAAAAAAATATATTTTCAAATTCATTAAAAGACCGAAAATATTTTCCTGCCAATCTGTTGCATGAACTTAACTCATGGGCTGTTTGTATCTCTTTGTGTGCTTGGAAAATATGTGCAACAATTGCAATGTTCTCGTCCTTTTCTGGTTGTTTATGTGCTGTTGTCCTAACTTTTATTAATTTTATGACCCTTATGCCTGCATACGACTTTGTGTATTGGCATGTATTGGCATGTGTATCTCCAGTGCTTTGTTTTCTTCGAAAAAAAAAAAAATTTCCATATATCCGATGTTTATCACTAACGATCCAACTCATTCCACCACACACTTCTGTCGATATGCATTTGTTGGCTGCTCTCCTACTGACTTTGCTTCCTTTTTTTTGGATCAGGCTCGGCATCTTCTACGTCAGCTATTAATTTACTTGAGAAATTTTCTTGCAGTTGCTTATTCACCGTATGGAACTGCTTGGTTTAAATTGCGAGTGTTGCAGTTATACAATTATGTTTTGCAATACCCTCAGTCCCTCCTTAAGATGAGACGTTCAACTTCGAACCTACGAAATTGTTAAATGGATTGGCAAATTATGTAGACGTCCGTTGATATATGTTCATTAATCTGTGCCATAGTGTTTTCAGATTACTTTATGTTTTGTTGGAGAGTATTACGCGTGACCGTGTAACGACGTTTTCTGCGAGTGATACATTAGAGAATGAAATTTTCTCGTTTTCCATTGCAGAAGCATCCTTTGTTCAACATGTGCGAGAAGTGGCCAATAGCCGAACTATTTGAAGTCGAAAATGTAAGTAGTCTAGTGTCACTAACTTAAGCGAACATCCAACGTCGATCATCTGGCAACTCGAAGGCCTGGCAGCGGAGAAGTAAATAATTGTGCAAAAAAACAAAAAAAAAAAAACACATTTCTTCTACAATACAAAAGCTCTGCATAAAAGAAATGAAAGGAAAGACAGTAAAACGCCCGAATGATATTCACTTGAGCGCGCTCGTAAAGTGAAGGCTGCCGATAATTTCTACGATGAATAACACGCGTTGTCTCATTAGTCAATTAGGAGACAAAGGCGCAATGGCTTATCCAAGTTAATAGGTAATTAAAATCCGGTCCAAGATATTTATGTTATACCTTTGCCCCGCTCTTTATCACATTTAGGACTGCAGTAAAGCATGCCCTTAAACGACTTCTTTTTTGGCTTTAATTCTTACCTGTTTTTCTTTCGATTTATATGTAGATCGACAAGCAGTGATTAGCTTTGATTCAGTTAAACATTTCCTTTTTTTACATTTTCAACTACCACTACTACGTGCACGAATATAGGAACTTTTTGTATCAAGCACTTGAATTTTTTGTTGTTGTTTTTGTAATGTATATCATATGAGATGTGTTTTATGGTGCGTAAATAAAACAAATATATTAGTGCAGCAAGTCGTTTATTTTAAAATACGCCCATTATTACTACCTAAAAACATACGTACATGTACATGCAGCGAGACAATTGGAAAACAAAAAAAAAAAAGGGAAAAGAAAAGAATCCTTGATTGTTCGATAAATACTCGAACTTTGGAAAATTTATATTATGACAACATTTCCTAAGAAAGATTGCTAGGAGTGGTTTAATTACAAAAGGAATTGTTTTGGTCGTTATTTTTATACCTCAGTGCTTAGGATTAGTTACGTGCTTTTGTATATTTGTACATTTTATTATTTAACATAAATCTTATAAGAACATGATTAACTCTACAGAACGGGATGCTTATATCTACTAATAAACCGAACGTCAAATTGTTGCCATATGTAAGAGGGTGACCAGGATTGACATTTCCTATACATATACGTACGGTGTGTGAGATGGAAGGTAAATGGTTGCGTTGTATTGGAAGAAGTTGGATTCGTGTAGATCTTCTTAAACGCCTTACTCCCTACGTTAACGTTTGAGTTTGATTTCACGTCGATGGCATTGCTGTAGACGGAATTTCTTTATATCGAATTGGTTTGTCTGGCACTACTTGGGATTGCTTGAATTGCATCTCTTCGACTTCGCCGGAATTGCTACACACATTGCCGATAAATTGACAGAGAATTATTTTCACTGCTAACACCTGACAATTGTTTTCAATTCACTTCGTCTACATGCAGATACACCATACATGACGATGATGCGAGTAAACGGAGAGATAATGTACGGCGTCCCGAAAATTAAGGATGAAAACAGTGTGTTACAAGTGCCCTAATGTGCTCTATGCTAACCGAGTCGAAGATCGAAATGGCATTAGAAGGAAACCGTAGTCAGAGAAGGACCTTCTTGGGGAATATTTTCTCCACCTATCCCGCATATTCTATTATTCCTATGAACTATCTAATGCTTTATCAAATCGATCCACTCTTCTTCTTAACCATGATCACTGAAACCGATGTATGCTTAATACGCAACTAAACGTATCCCTCTAGAGCAAAGAATATCTTTATCAACAATGATAACCGAGCAGAACAGGATGGTAACTCGCAACGTTTCCTAAGCGAGTTTCGCTACATGGGGTCGAATTTCCTCACACTGAAAACTCATGATATCATGACTTTTGGAAAATCGCAACTATTTTTCACTTTTAGGTTCTTAATCGAACAATCCCTTTTGGTTGGTTAGTTATTTAGCAATATAACGCCCGTTTTGCCTGTTTAGTACGAGCGCATCTTCTCGTTGAATTGTCGAATTTGGTAGTATGAGGATTCTTTTGGAAATTTGTGTAGTCACTGTTTTTTGTTTGTAGCCCTATAGAAAGCATTTTTCTTTCAATCATTATTGGTTCTGGTTAATAAATTTAGGATAATGTTTTCCTGTGGAATACCATGGCAAACTAGGAGCGAACCTTGTTTAACCCGTAAAGGAGACAACGATTTTTAGGGGAACAATCTGACTAGGTGAACCACAG
Source organism: Glossina fuscipes (assembly GCF_014805625.2). Classification (NCBI taxonomy): domain Eukaryota; kingdom Metazoa; phylum Arthropoda; class Insecta; order Diptera; family Glossinidae; genus Glossina; species Glossina fuscipes. The sequence goes on along the minus strand of NW_023998464.1, from coordinate 3,288,515 downwards.
CTGCAACCAGAGAAAGAAATGCTCAAGGGAATGTTGAAATTCGCGTTAAACTTGATACTTGTGGTAACACTAGTGGTGATTGTGTACAGATATAAGAGAAAATGTGCAGGTAGCTCTTTGGAAAGTCTACAATGAAAGTCTGAATAAATCTTTACACGGCAGCCCTTCTTTGCGATTTTGTCAAGAAGGAAATGTCTCCTATTAAGATTCGTCAATATCATGGAGTGCATAAATAGGCTTGTCTGGGATTACAAGTACTTCTTATTGCACACTGATTGTGGTCAAACGGTTTTTGCGCAATACACGCACACATACACACACTCTGTACATGAGAAGGAAAAATTTTGTACATCTATGAACATGTATCGATGCGTATGTACATACGCATTTAACTTGTTACGAGCAAAGCTTATGCTTATATATGTGTACGGATTGTAGAAATCAAGATTTACGAGTCGTTGTGACATCATTAATCAAGCAACTGATTGGTGATCCTGTGTTTTCTGTTAATTAATACAATAATGGATGGCTTTTCAAGTACTTATAAGCCCGTAAACAGCTATATAGAAGGTGAAGAGTAACGAAGATGAAACCGGGTGGAGAGTATCGAGCAGAGAGAAACAAGCATGCAATGCAGTTGCACATAAGTTTTGTGGAAAATTTACGATTTCCTGATGAAAAACCAATGAATTCAAATAGAAAACCAAAATGTACAAAATTTATTCATTCATTCATTTAGTCTCTCTCGTATATATATATATATATATTCATATATTTATTCACAATTAGAAATGTTTTTGAAAATTCAAAAAAATTGCCGAAATAGTCTTTTTTTTTTTTGCTTCTTTTTTTTTTGTTTTAATTGTGCAAAATTTACAGCAAATTGTGTTAAAGTTCATTTAAGGTATTGTTAAATTTTAGTGATTTATTTTCATACGATAAAAGCAACATGAAACTTTCAATTAATTGTAAAACGCCCGACCGCTCTCACATTTCCCCTTATAACGTGGAAAAACATTAAATATCTTGTTCGTCGTATGTAATCATAAATCTTTAGCAAAATTAAATGCAAATCTAAATTAAAATGAATTTTGTATAAAGAAAGAAACGTTATTGCGATGCCGTATTGGTGAGCCGTTGTTGACTAAACGACCACATCAGGTTTGATTATCAATGACACTTAAGCGTCACATTAATTACGATTATTATCACGTTTTATGAGACAGTTTCGTACAAATTTATTTAGATATATGGCATGGCTGCAAGTGTGTGTATGAATAGCATTTCTTTACATTATGTAATTAAAACACAGCTCTTGCCTCGTTTCGACTTTTTGTATAATAGTTCTTGGCAAGTGTAAAGAAAATAATGCAGGATCTGTGGAAGAAAGAAAACTGCTTTACATTACAAACACGCACACAGCCACTCTCTCCCGTTCTCTCTCTCTCTATCCATGAGTGCTTTATTTTTATATTTGAACCGAAAATTATTGTGCATTGAGGTTTCCAAAGGTCAGTAATTATGCGTATAATACACTTTACATTGAAATATACCCGCAAACCTTTTAAATTCTATGCCGAAAAATAGCAACAACGATCTGCTAATTATGCTATAATTCCCTTCTTTTTGTTGCTTAAAAGCCCATTTTCATCAAAGACTTATATGAGGCTTCAACAAAAAAGAGGTGGAGAAGCATTTATAAAAAACCGACAGACGGACGGACAGGTGGATACTGTAGTGAATTCCCTATCTATAAATAGACATAATATAACAATTTTCACGCAAAGCGTATTTCACTTACTTGTTTCTTTGCCTTTACAAGAAAAGTAGACTCAACTATTACTGGTTCATGTATCAAAACCACAGATTAAATTTTAAGCGGAACTGAGTAGAAAGTAAATTATTTGAAAACGAAAATTTTACGACCCTCACAACCCGTAATCTCTTAAAAACTTCGTCGTATGCAAATGTCGCCAGCTTTTGACCAATTCTTACGACTTTTAGATAGTGCCAATTTTCGGAGTAAATGGGCCAAAATTGCATAACATTCCGACAAGTTGCTTTGGTACAAGTTGTTTTACTGTCATAACCATCTTACATCTGCACGTCATCCTACGAACTTATTGAATGATGTGTTGTATGTAAATGTCTGAACGAAACGAATAATCGAACTCATTTACTCTATGCTTCTGCTGCCAACAATTTGATCTCAAAGTTTCAGTTTTTAGCGCCTCGCGATTATACCCAAGAACTAACTAATCGCCTCTTTCTTTAGCGGTTAGCAAGGCACTGATAACTTCCACGTTTTTCTTAGTTAACGACCTTAGGACTGTGCTGGGAGCAGTGAAGTTGCCTTTAAGTTGTGTCTCTTTATATCTTCAAGCTCAAGTCTAAAAGTATTCCTCTATCTGTTCCCTCGGTTTCTATTCGTTATCTGTAAGTAAATATAATCGCATTCTAATGATTTTCTTTAACTGCAACATACAACGGAAATTACAGAAATTTCAATTCTATTATAAATATGAATAATATATGTGACTTACGCTTCTTCTTGTCTGACGGAGTAATAGATTATCTTTTCAACGTCGCCGTCCTCTCACGTTTTCATCAGATTGTGGTTCTTTCATTTTAGTGGATCTGTCGGCCATATTCCCGAGTTTATTAGGGGCAATCTGTTCGGTCTTTTCCAATATTATTATTAGTTTAGCAGCTAAACCTATCCGAATGCGCTATGTAGCTAATCGATTTACCAGCGCGATCAGCGCGGTCAGTCCGGTACGACGTACGTACACTTCCATTTGACGAGGAAACTCATAACTAACAACATATGTCATATCGTCAACATCTAACCTTCTAACCGTCGTTTGCTGTAAGAATTTTCATCCGAGGTAATATCAGCAGTAGCCCGCTCGAGACCGACTTGGTGCATAGCTTGAGAAAGATGACCGCCAAGAGTTATAGATCAGCAAGTACTTTTTTTCCACAAGAACACAATTTTATGGTCTTTGGAGCTTATAGATTTAATGAATGACTTCAGGAGAAAAGCAAAAACTTGCATGCGAATGATCTACCGAGTGATTTGATTATTTATAGCAGCCAACTCGATTTCTTCTGTAGGTCGAACAATCGAACTGAACGGCTAGCAGCCAAACCCAAAGACCTTGTACACGTTTGAAAAGGGTTGCTCAGGCGCTAATCGCTATTGTTTGGCTATCAGGAGGCAGACCTAACTTATAATTGTAATTGTGGTTCAAAGTCCATCTCGAAAATTTGGTCATTTTCATCTCATATCAAATATGTTACACAAACCGCTTTAAACGCGCCTTGTTAACCCCTTTCTCGATCCAATGTATGCGCAAATGTTCCACAAAGCTCGGAGCGTGGTGTACTTTGATGTTCAATAAGTGTCAAAGCTGGGAGTAAACATGCTAAACTTTTGCCCTAGGCCAAGTCTGCGCTTGTAGAAGTGAAGGTTTTCCTTGTTGCTTCGTCACTTCGGCTAACAAATTCGAGTAGAGCGCAAAGCATTGTTACAATCTCATAATAGGATTTGGTGCGTTGTTAGACTGATCGCTTCTTAGTTTGAACACTCGCGACAAATTTGCATTGGTAGTCTCGTCAACTGGGTCTTCTACAAAAAAATATTTTGCAAGCGGTGGTTGTCAAAGATAACCACTCTGTTGGATCTATGCAAGTGTTAATATTACGTGAAATGCACCTGGAAATTGACTTGTAAGGTACACATTTCCCAGAAGGGTATTATATCTGGCGAGCTTCTCAAATAACTGTCATAGAACAGTACTGAAAGTCAAGTGTTGCCGCTATAGATGACTTTTGGCGAATTTGCATCTTTCCTCGAATGCTTCTGGGATCAAGTTCGCACCACTGAAATTGTGGGGCTTTTGCGATCGCGTAGTGTTTGTTTACAATTCTCTTGTAAGAAGAATCTATTTATGAATAAATTATATGCAGGATCTTATATTTACAGGCATCAGTGTTTCCTGTCCTATTGTCTTATCTGCCCGGTTAACACGATTAAACTCTCTTGACTCCACTAACTTGATCTTTGCAAATACTCTGCTTCTATGCCCCTCAAAGAGCCTGTCACCGATGAAGAGTTTTACTAAGAAACTTTTGTGTTTATTCCTTGTTTTCAGTCTTTTCATCAATCGCACAGGAAAAGCATTACGAATCTGTATTCGCTGTTTTCGAGTTTAAAAATTTCGATTCCTAGAAGAGCTGGTGGTTTTGGACGCAGACTCCTCTTATCAAGTACAGGTAAAAATAATTCCATTATAAATCTTTTGAAATCTATGAAGCCACCGATATCAGATCTCATTTTAATATTTTTGCCAAGTCCGCTTACCTGATAGATTTCCCGAGAACTTTGTTAATTGTTTTGCCAGTGGGCGGGAATGCGCTAGGGGCCTTTATCCTATAACAAGGGCAAGGTTATTAATCGCAAATCTTTTTTTTTTGATTTCATTACTTTCGCTACTTTTTAGGCAGTGCTTTTCGTGCAGACCTATTAATATAGTTTAGTCTTTTAAATGTTTGCTGGGTGAGTACTTAATATCCTCTTAGATATAAATCCATAAATGTTTACTCTAGAAGCTGTCTTAAATTAACTCGATTTCAGGTGAATGCAAGCCAGCATTGACGGTTTGTGCTTCCTTTATAAATGTTAATTAAAGTAGAATGGAAATATTTACTCAATCAGGACTAAACTACATTTTATGTGGATAGATATCGCTGTATGCATGGACAACTAATTAGATGACTTGGCAGTTTTTTCAATTTGTATGTAACGAGAGTAAAACAGCTTTGACTAAAACTGTAGCACCATAGGAAGAAATTGATTAAAAAAATTGAAATAAAGTACATTTTAATATTCGAAAAGAGCTTTACGGTCTTTTTGTTTAATTTCTAAAATGTTTCTCTTTTTTTTCTTATAATTTTTTTTACAACTCGGTGAGTAGTCATTGTAGTCTCCGTCATCACTTGCAAGGAGTTTTTATACTGTTACGCTATCACTTTTTGTAACATGTTATGGCTTTTGCTTCCGAGACAACAGTAGAACTCTACTATTAAAACATTTTAAAACCAATTAGATGCAAAATTGGAAAAAAAATATGTAAGAAAATTATATTTGACCGCGACCGAATCTTGTATACCCATCGTTGCTTTATGCTAATCAACAGTAGGGAGAGTTTATGGGGTCTCTGAAGCCTCTTCCTTGGTCTTACAAACGGTTCGATAAAATAATGAAATTTAAGTCTGTTCACCACGGACATAACACAGATGCACAGAAAAACGGGCGGACAGGCAGATCTCCTTAAACTGATTCACTGATCAAGAATGTGTTTACTTTGAGGCGTCCCTGGGGCTTTCTTCTGGGTATTGCAGACGTTTTAACAAAGTGAATATACATCATACTCATCCTTCGGCTGTGGATATCAAAGAAAAGAAAAAAACAATTTAAATGCAGCAGTTGGTGGTGGTCGCTTGGAAGTGAATTTTGGACACCTATAACTATAACTGAATTAATAGTTTAAAGGGAGCTTCTGAAAGTTCGATGATGTTTCACTTCTGGTTTTAGCGAATGACCTAAGGGGGTTACATGTAGCGGTGTCAGACGTGCTGCGTGTACATGCGCATGGAGTATTGAACTCTTGAACATGATTGTTGTAATCAAAGCTGACTTAATGAGTGTTGAATGTTTGCACGCATGTTAGATGGACGAAAACGCAGCTATTATGTTGTGTGCGGGATACGGAGTATATTTATCAACTTCGTTCTTTGCGTGCCCGCTTCAGTGTTCCTACTGCTTGATGAATCGTGTGTACTTTTGAAGACGTTTGACAAAGGGAGCCACTTTTTAATATTAAAAGATAATTGCATTTGCGGTTGTTCTCCTTTCAATTACAGAATTGTTTGCATTATATTATGTTTTTGCATATTAGCAATTTAATTTTAAAATTAAGTGGAAAAATTGTCACTAAAAAGCAATTATCTCTTTTTATGTTTCGGTATTAAAGATAAAAAACCAAAACGCTAAGTGTAACAGTTGATTTTTGCACTTTAAGCAATTAGTTGTATTAAGTGTCTAGCGACTGTCGTTCCATGCACTTTTAGCAGAAAAACCAAACCTTCAACTTGCTTTTAAATACTTCATCGGTACAACAAGATTCTCAGATTAGATAAGATTGCAAAGTTGGGTTGCAAGAGAGATCCATAAACAGGTATTGGATACAGTTCAATAGAAGGCATTTTTTGTAATCGTTAATTGGATGCTTCACTTGCCAAATCGATTAACTCTATTTTTGGAATTTAATTAAATTTTAATATCAAAGCACTTCATTAACTCCTAACTGTACATAATCAAAACGAATTTCTCTAATAATAAGTATTAGAATCACTAAATGACAAAATCGTTTTGCCCGTTGAAGAATAAATAATTTATTTATAATATTTTTTCATTTTTCTCAACTTCTTGTTTTATGGAGTAAATCAATTTGGCAAGTGAAGCATCCAATTATAGGGCAAGCTCCAGTTAATCGGGTGTTGCTTCTTATTGTTAAAGATACCTTACATTATTCGCGGTACAGGCTATATAGCACAAGACGTATATAGCACCCGCAAAGAGTTCAGGTAGAACCACAATTTATTAATCGGGAAGCGATTCTGAATCAATCTCAGTTTGTCTGTCCGTCCGCCCTTGTTACATTCAGCAATTTTTGAGGTGTTTTGATGAAATACTGTGCACTGACATGTTTTGGTCCAAGAGCAAACACCATTAAAAATGGCTCGAATCGGACCACAAAAAAATAATTTTGCAATTCTGTCTTCACTGACAATAACTACTTTTACAGTTTCGCTTCACAACTACGACAGCAATGTGTTCCGTTCCAGTCTGTCTGCCCCAATATGAAGTGTATGGAGTATATTTTGGACTGTTTTTGGAGCTAAGCATGCAGTATAACAAAGTCTATATGACCATGTGCCATAAGTCAAATGCAGTTATCTGAACATAGTTTTTGAAAAGTTTTTTATAGCAGAACTCTGCTTTTAATTTATCGCAAATCCCTTCTTCTTGAATGTAGAAGCAGTTTTGCAAGATTTTCTGTTTTGTCGCATTTTTGGCCGTGGAAAGACCGATATGTTTGCAGTTAGCACACGCTTTTTCAAGCATAAGTGTCATGTGGTGTTATTCGAAGTTTTCAGAAACCACAAGAAACAAGCACAACAATTTGCTGATATCACTCCGTACGCTAACTAATTCCAATGTATTTTTTTTTTTTTTATTCCATTCCTTGCTGAATTTTGCATTATTTGTAAGATGTGAAAGAAACGAAACCAAAATTTAATTTCTTCATTACATGGCTAATTTTTCAATTAAACAAAGACAACAACAACGAATTAAATGCTTTAGATGTAATGTTATTAGATAAAATAACAAAGAAAGAAAAAAAATAAACTACAAAAAGTAAAGAAAAGAATAACAGTAACAGCTGTATGCGCGCTTAAGTGCACATGCATACATACCCACACGCACACACACACATAAAGAAACGAATAATATTAAAATGTTTTAATAACATAGCCAACAAAACTAATCAAAATAAAAAAAGCCAATTCTCAAATTAAGTTTTTACATTTAATGGAGGATACGTAAGTTGGAAATGCATAGAAAATATATATATATATAATAATAATATATAATACAGATTTGAAAATACTTCTTTGAGTATTTGTTTATTAGCAATAGGATGTTGCGATTATATCTCAGAAGGAGACCGCAGTTTATACCCTTATTATCCTTATATATTATTTTCTTGGATATGATGAACGGCTTAGAACTCAATTGTTATGTATCGTTACAACGAATTTGTAATATCCTGTCCATCTTGTCTGCACAGAAAGTGATTGTAAGACATCATAAAAATGTAATTTCTGGAGAGACTCAGTGTTTAATTTCTTATATAATGTTCTCGAGGACAAATTTTTTTTTGGGGATATTTCTCTTCTGGACAGGGAAAGAAGACAGAAAGAAGAAGGAGAAGAAGTAAAGGAAACTAGGCTTGAAACTGGCCATGTTAATCAGACGAATCGTACAGTTAGGTAATTTTGGGCGATATTGTGTCTATGTAAATGTCATAACATGACCTGATGTTTCACTAGCTTCAAATCAATTTAAAGTTGTTACGTGTTGCAGTTGTTACAGTCGTCTCAGTGACGCTATTTTTTTATTTTCAACACAACAGAAAAATCTGAATCTTATGTATTGATTAATCACTGAGACTTTCGAAGAGGAGAAAACAACGTTCGAACTCAGGATTGGATCGAAAAATTTTCCATCACAGAATCTGAAGTACGGATTGCTGTCCAACCGCCGTGTTGTTCCAGTGAGCCAGAGCGACTATTATCCATTTGCAAACTCCAAAAGTCTGCTCTGAGGAACCCGAAGCGTGCTTTGAAGAAGCGTTCTATAGAAAAGGTGTCGAAATGTTAGATAAACTTTGGTACGATTGTATAATTCTTAACGGAGACTTGGTTGGTGGATAAATTCGAGTTTTGCAAAATAAGCCGCAGGGCTTATTGATCGATTATGGAATGGCGAAGCAGCGTGGTTGAACGTAAGTGTAGACTCCTTTATAATAGAACATTATTTGATTTTTGCAGTTGCTTTGTTGATTTCTCTACTTTGCGATGAAAGACAATTTAATTGCACTTTTGACAATGACACAAAACTCGAAAAATGTAGATTATCTTCGCTTTGATGATAATTCGTGGTATTTGTATGTCCATCGCTCATTAGGATTATCTCTAGCTTCCTTCAACACTTCTTCTTTTAATAGAACCTGTAGGATGAAAAACATTTCTATACATATTTTTGATATGAACAGATACAAACACTATAGGGGGTCATGACCCTCTATTAAATGCCCTGCATCACCCCACAGTCACTCATATAACGACTGTTCAAAATAATGCATTATATGGAAAGTGATTGGGAAAGTTGTCCGGTCCAAACCATTTTCAATAGAGTTCGTTTTTGGGCCAACCAAGCCGGCAACGGACAAGCCGAGCGGATGCATAAAGCAATGTGAAATTTCAGAACCATTTTCTAAATTGATCGAGACAATAAAAGGCACATCTATCTCAAGTCGTTCTAGCTGTTCAATACATCCGTAGAAACTTGATATACATTTGTACAACAAGTAGTGTACGATAAAAGATTGTGCTCCCATGTTCCCAATACTTTGTGACCATGTGATACAAGTCAATGTCAAACGTAAATAAACGAGATCAGTTACACGCTTTATCGATATTCCCCAGGGGTTTGAAACATATGGCGTTATTATAATAGTATATGCGATCAGTTTGTCTATTGGGCAAAAGATTCCGGGTAAGCAATTTTTTTTTAACTTTTTATATTCAAAGTTAACATATTTTTAGTCACGTAATTATTTGCTCTTTTTGTAGAGGGAAACTGCAATAAATATGAGCATTAAAAGCAATTAGGAAATAGGAAAAGAAGTGATTTAAAATAACAATAGATATGCAACTGTTATTTTTGGAAAATGCTCTGTCGTCGTAAACATAAGCGAAAAATCCTTAAGAATTAACTTAAGGAAATCCATAAAGTTTAATTAAAACACTTCCCAACTTCCTTAGTACGAGATAGCAATTTTCATCCTCTACTAGCATGATGATGTCCAATATCAACAACGAAATATGCAGAAAGCGATGGAAAACGATAGAATCAAAAAAAAGAAAAACGAAAAAAAATATATAAAAAGGAAAATATGAAGTAAACCAAAGTATTTTGTATGAAAGTTTATGGAGCTAAGAAAGTAAATCCTAATAAATAAATATACTCAGAGTTGTAGAGGGATAATAATTTCGATACCACAAATTGTCGACTTGCAGCGCTGCGTAGAGGCCTGAAGAAAATGAAAACCAACTACAAGCAACAAACCGTATCCTACGTATTCCGTTATGATCTCTTTCGTTATTTTACGGTTTCTTTTTGTTATTTCCCTCTATTTTTATTTTTTCATTTTTTTATGCTTTAAGGCGATTTTTTTTTAGTCTTTTAGATAAATTTTGTTTGTCTGTATAGTCTTTGCCGTGAACTTGGTAGTATAACTGTTGCGGTTGTAAACAATTCGAATCGTTTTAGTTGAAAGTTGGGTTTGTTTTTTTTTTATGAACATAAAGCCTAAGCAATAATTCTTACATCCGTTATGTGTATCAAGGTGTCGAATAGCAGCCACCTTCTTTCTTCTTTTGCATATCTCCTTACAGCCAGTCAAATGATATAAGTTCATGACTTTGTCGGTCTTGCCTTCTTTACGGCGTTTGAGTTCAGCGAAAAAAGTTTGAAAAAAATTGTCTAAGGTTACTTAATATCAATAAAATGTATAAATGCCAGTACGGGTCACTACTGGCGCGATGCCGCCTTAATAATTTCATTGGGCAGTGCAAGACGAACGCTTTGCTTAGAACCTTTATAATAAAAAAGTTTAAAATCTTGCGGATACCGTCGTTGGGAAATCAGTGGAAAATGAAGTTGTATGTTTTACTAATTGTTACACATTGCAAGTATATTACATTAAAAATTCAAACGCTACTAACATATTTTCCAGATGCAAATAAATTGCAGAATAATGCGTAGAAAAAGTTCCGAGCAAGTTGCGTGAGAAACTTTTGTGTTTAAAAGTAACAAAAAAATAAGTTTTCATGAATTTTTCTCATCTTGCACATCACTGCATAATACAAAAATACTACATCAGAGACTTGACAAAAATTATTCGCAAATTGTTAGGCCATTTAGACGGCTCCTGAAGCAAACACAAATCATTTGTTAAACATTTGTTATACTTGAGCACCTCCACAATGAAATACAAATTAGCGAATCACTTTAGCCCAAAAGCTCAGAAAGATGCGAAAAAAATGCGTTAAATAATTGAGAAGTTTATAAACATTTTCCATATTTCCACACCAAACCTTTTAAGCTAATCATGAAACGTCTTCGACTCAATTTTACATTTTTAGATGATACAGAGTTTTGCCTTTGTGCCATGTGATATGCACAATAGAACAACACGGCGTATGATTGCTTTCATTTAATCTTTAAAAGTAAATTTCATACATGCCGTTATTAGTAATTTCGTGGTATCTAACAATCAGGTAATATATTGGTATAAATTTCGCTTTTCAAGATACAGTCCGTATCACTGGATCGTGGATATTTTGTTCAAGAGAAATACACTTCAAAGTCCTTTTATTTACAACAAATATATTTCTTTAAATGTAGGATTATTCACAATTCATTTTTGGCAATACTTTCGACTGCTCAACTCGAAATTCTTTTTCTACTTACTTTCCCTTCCAAAAATGTCCTATTTATACACATTTTTCCCATCATATTACTAGTATCTATTATTATTATTATTATCATAAATTTAGCCAGAGAATAAATTCTAAGACCAAAGTCTTATAAAGCACTAGCGTCTAGGGCTATCGGCTTTTATTAAAAAACTCTACCGCACTTGAGGTTTGAACCCACGACTATTGAGTTGCTAGTCGAGACTCTTGCCTACTCGGCCACTCAGGCGGATTACTAGTATCTAATTTTATAGCTTGCTTTTTAATTCGTTAACCTGCTTTTCTGGTACTCGTTTTCCTCGGCCGGCAGCTGCATGACGCGCTGTGGATGTGCGTTTAGTATTTTCCTCTTTAGAGATTTTATTACTTAGCTGCAATGAACAGAATTTGGGATTTCCGTAACAATATATTTCAAATGTATATGAATAATAGGTGCCATGAAAGAAATCCTGTTTATCTCTCCTCTGTTTAGGCATAGAGGATCGTGCAGCTGATTTAACGGCGTCATTAATCGACCTCTATATATGCGCGATCACAGATTTGTGCAAATTCTTTGGCTTTCATTGCCTGCATTACGGAAAAGAATATCTTATCCTAATCCACGGGTTTTTTTATGAATATCAGAACCCAGAAATTAAAATTAATTCAGAATGGCGCTTAACATTACGGTTATTGTTTCTAATGCGATTCATTCCGCGCATTTTCAATCAATGCGAAACTTTACTCCGATTAAGACTATCGGCTGAAATGACGTGTACAATGAACAAACGTCGAGGGATAACGTCGTGTTAAGTGAACCGAGTATCTTGTCGTAACAATAAGAAAAGGTCTGCAGAAATCCGAGCTGGAAAGACAACAAATTTAGAATTTGTACGTGTACGGTAATGCTTAGAATTTAGTATTTTCACGCGCCATGGTAATGCGCCACATGCCAGAGAAACGAAGGCATTAATCAGATGTCAAATCGATAGACGATATTGTGCTAAGGTACAGCATAGACCGTAAATCATCGGTCGGTTGCTTAACTCTAACACTAAAGAAATCATCATAAGCACAGCCGTCACATCTTTTGAAAATCATTGTAGAAGAAGATAATGCCTTTTATCATATATAGTTAAAAATAATTTGTGCCAATTTAGTAGAGTACATGAACAGTTCAGATGAGGACTGAGAAGATACCATTGAAGAGAGAAAGACAGAAAATAGATGTTCGAAGCTCCGAAAAAATTACGAGCCTATTAAAACAATCCTTTCAATTGTCAGAAAAGGAACGCTTCGGAGCGATTAAAGTCTGCTTAGAAATCGAACTAAGCTAAGATTCTCACCCGCATAAAGCGTTTGTAAAACAACAGAATTATGTAAGCGATATGCTGAAGCGTTTTATGATGGAAAGTTGTAAAGCTGTTGATACTTCAATGAAATTTGTTGGATAGAGAATCCATGGAGTCGTGTCCAAGTCCATGTCGATGTGTCCAAAAAAAAAAATGACTTTTGATTTTTCTCGAAAAATATTAATATGTTCGTCGATATCAATTTTGTCTCCTTCGAAGTTTTTCTAGTCGTCGAAGCTCTTATGTTTTTCGGTATGGCCGTGAGCCTCTTTTAGCCATGCGGTCGCTGAGGCATAATTACGACGTTGTTGCTGGCCGAAAAAGTTACGAGCAAGCAAAGACATGTGAGCTCGCAGCCCAAAACTTCCGTAAAATTGCATGCCATCAGACAACCGATATTCTGGCATCGTCAGCAATTTCTCTAAAAGTGATTCGACAATGCTGCATAACAATTTTCTTCCGTCCTTCAACGTTTTCATTGGTTGTTGACGTGCTGTGCCGTCCAGGGCGGCCATCGTTGTTAACATCTTCTCGAATTTCTGTGAGGAGCTTATACCTATTATCAACATTCTGTTTGCTTAAAGTAATCAGAATATGTGTGTTTATCTGTCATAGGTAAACTAAAAATACAAAATCACTGGCAACGCCAGCAACATATGTTGGGGACATACGAACTAACATAACAAAAGGAAAAATATTCGAAAATCGCTACATATAGCCCACGAAATTTCAAAAACTTTTTTTTTTGAAAAGACGTTGTGTACGTCCATAATGCACGCGGATTTTATACAAAAACAACGCGACCTCGCCGCGAATAGAATGCAACTCCTTTCATTAAAATTTGTCCTTTGTATTTAAAGCTGGCAAGAATATGAAAATGTTGCAATTACGGCTTTTCAATTCACAAGTGTATGAGTGAGATCTCCGGGCATTACACACATTCACGTAATTGGAGTAGAAAAACTTACAGCACGACTTCTTTGTAAACAAACATTGTACATAAAAGCATTGATTACTATGCTCGTCAAGTAACGATGTAAGTGGCTTTGAGTAAATAACAGATAAAGGCAAAAATACGTAGCGTTTTTTTCCCAAATTTCCAGCACATTTTCCTTATGTTGTAAGTTAACTCTATTAAACCATATGTGTGCTTCGCTGCAGAACTTCTCGGAAAGGAAATTTACATAGACATCTCTTGTTCTCAACCTTATATCATTGGAGAGAAGCTCTGCAGAGAGTGAAACAAATGGTAAGTGTGGAAGATCACGCTTAATTTGTTGATCAATTCTAGTGGCCTTGCGTCAACTGCCCGTCTAAACCGCATTGGTTGTCGACAGCAGAGGGCTGCTGTCCCCCCCATAAGCACAAAGCATTATCCTCTGCAGCATCAACCTGTGCTTCGTCACTGTTTGCTCAGCAATATCAGCAATATTGCATGATTGCTGCATGCAGTCAACTTTCCGCCGCCCGTTATAATGTCTTGAAAAATAGCTCCAATCAATTTCTTGTCAGCAGCTACTCGCTGGCAGAAATTCGTTCTATCAAATGTGTCACGGTTAATTCAGGCAACACCTTGCTGCAGTTCCTATGCTTCTGAGCGAAAGAAGCGTTGGCTATCCTGCTTCATTGCTCGGCCGATACTTGCTCACTCACCTCACTCGGTAAAAAGTTGCATAAAACGTACTGTAACTGAATCTGTAATGGGTTGGTATTTCATTGAAGTACGGTTAAAGCCTATAAGCACTACGTTTTGTATCCCTGTGGCTTATAACTCTAGTTTGATCAATGTTCTGTTTCATAGTGTTTCATAGTTAGGAAATGTGTTAGAGCTCCTAACGCTTTTGAAAAATTCCATCGACTTTGTAAACGATTGGTTGACAAGAGCGTGGGGTGACTTCAAAATCGAAGTTTTTAGAGTTGGAGCCGGCATCATCTTTTGATCTTCAGCATAAACGTGACGAACTCGCTTTGGCAGAGATGATATTTCGACATATAACGATCTTTTCAAGAATTTGGCTTACTTTCAAAATGCAAGTGCTTTGAACTGCATTCATAATTATCATAGAGTTTTTGCTTTCACAAGCGATGATTTGACCCCGTCAGCCCCAAAGCTGCATGACTTCAAAGTTCTCAATTGGAAAAACGCCACGAAATTTTTCCTTCAACCTGCATTTCAAAACTCAAATCTCTTAGATTTTATCGGCTAAACACAATCTACAATCCATAGTAACTTTATATGAATTCCTAAGTAATGGATTTATAACGACCGTAGCCTATTTACTAACGCAAAAGTTTGATGAGTACTTTTGACACTTTGGATGAGTAAAGGCGCAAGCATACGTAGCAAGTATAACGTAGCTTTAAAAACTTATGAAAGGATTAAAATTTCTGATTAAGACTAAAAGCACATCAACTCACCAACCTTACAATTACGTATACAAGTAATGGCTTTTGCATTCAAAGAAATTTACTTTTATAAACCCTTCTTATGTTGTGTATCGGCGTAAGTGTGAAGTGACTAAAAAAAGTGTGACACACATGTAAAACCATTTAAATAATATAGATGCATGTATACAAACCCATACGGACACACATATACACACGTACCCAACGCTTTTACAACTCTTAACCGAATGACAGAAAAGTTTTGCGGTATCTGTGGAGTAGAAAGAGACTCAGGAGATGGGAGAAAGAGAATATTTACGCCATTAAAGGAAATCACTTTAGACATCCTGTTAGTTAAGAAACATTGGAAGAAGCAAATATATATATATATATATATATATATATATATATAAAGCAAACTCTTGAGTTTTTGGACTAAACGTTGTTGCTTCGGTTCTTGTTTTTGTTGTTTATAAAGATGATGTCTATAAAAGTTTTGAAAACAACTTTAGTTAAAAGTAAATCAAAACCGGAAACGTTTGTGGTATTTATGTGAATATAAACATGGCTGCACCAAAAGGAGAAAAAGTATGAAATATAGAAATTAATACTATATAGAATCTTTTAATAATAAAATCAAACAGAAACAAGGAGGGGTTAGCTCAGCAAATACTTTCCTTCAAATGTCTACGTATGTAGATAACTGAGTTTTTTTTCTTTAAATCTCTTAAGAGGTAATACTATCACGAGGAATGAAAGCAATTTTAGTGGATTTGATATACATTTTTATTGATAAGCGTTTTTGTCTGGGGACGATTTATATAGTCATCGATGTAGAGCAAATTTGATCGTAGTTCGAATATGTTACTGAACAGAAATTTTATGTCCGAAAGATTCGATAGTATTCGCTATTAACTTTGTTCGAAGGAGCTTATTCGATATCGGTATCTCAAAGCCGTCCTCCGCTCTTTGTCATTCTTCACAAACACTGTTCGCTGAAAGTTGGCAGTAAGTCATAACAAATGTGAATATGTGAGATACTTATGCTGATACATATAATGCAGCATTTTAAAGAATGATAAACATATACACATCTAGTAACTTAACATATTTGATACTCCTGCACATACCTGTAGCGTAACATACACACAAGAGTAAAGAAATTGGACATCCCCTACATTTTCGGTTCGAACCTAAATATTTACTGAATTAAATTTTGGTTGCAAACATAACTTAAATTAAACTAAAGTACAGTCTGTTAGCATTTGAAAAAACCATAATGCTTACCTTTGACCTTTAAAATCACTATAGTGGCAATGAAACAATAGAAGTGCCCAACACCGCTGTTTAAAAATAAAAGGACATAAAAGGACAATAAAATAAGAAAATTACTGAAAACAATACGTATTAATATGAGGTATTAACTGCCTTACCCTCGTCGAATAACAAATTTTTGTACGAAATTCTCCGGCACCCTAACTCATTCTTCCTCAATTGCCTCGTAGACGCCGTGTTTCTGGTTCGTACTCGCTTTTTCAGCTCTTTTTATAGGTGCTTAATAGGATTCAGATCTGGGCTCCGAGCAGGTCACGCCATCAACGGCGCCTCAACCTCCTCCAGGTACTGGTGCACAAAAACCGGTATGTGGTCTTGCAATACCGTCCATGAAAATGAAATAAATGATAAATCCCGAAAAACGCACTACGAGTTCTTCTAGGATTTCTTTGATATAACGTCGGGCAGTGAATCCACTTAATTGACGATCGCTGTTGGGCCCTGTGATGACTAGAACTTCGGTTTTTGCTTCCAGTGATACGCCTCCCCGAAAAGGGCTTTAACCGCCGCCTTATGAGGTACTTTGGTTGACTATCCCTAGAGTCAGAGAACAGTACTAGCTTCTATTGACCCATAATCTAATCCAAATGCTCTCGAGCGAACTGAAAAGGCGGTGTCCTGCGTCTGTTTTCGAGTAAGTTGGTGATCCGTGCCCAGTGAAAACTCCGTCAGCAAGTCCTCTTCTAACCGCCAACGGGGTGATTTCTAGTCTCCTAACTTCCTGAAGCTGCTGCTTGAGTTGAAATGCATTCAACCTGTGATTCCGTAATGATTTTGTGAGAGACGATCATCACGCTGTGCGATAACGAGTTTTCGGCCCCTTCCACGTCGTCGAGTGTAGCCACCGGTCTCTCGATACCGCTAGTGTACACAGCGAACAACATGTCGGTTCAAATTTAACTGTTATGTCACTTGGCTTTACCGAAATGCTACTACCGATTTAGTGTTCATGTTCTTGTTCTGAATAGTCTCCTATTCAGTAAAGAACCTTTCAGATTGCAAATTGGTATGCAAATGATGTCATGTCTATCAATCCTTATCCTTTTCTATCTACTCAAAATCGCATGAATCAGCGCTACCTGAAACGAGCGATTTTGGGTATTTCTATCGTTTTATTGCTACTATAGTGGTTTTCAAGAGCAAAGGTAAGCGTTATGGGTTTTTCAAAAGCTAACAGAGAACCTAAGTTCATTTTAGTAAATACTTAGATTCGAAAGGGAAATGTAGGTGTGTGCGTTTTTCTTGATATCGAGTGCAGTTAACACCAAGAGCCCAAGAGCACGCAAAAAATGGTAACATATTTTTTATGGTAAAGAAATGCTAGCTTTAGATGCAATCATTATTTCAGACATTTTCAAAAACTTGTAAATCGATAAACATCGTTACTGCAGGTAAATAATGAAGATGAAGAATTTAGTGGAATGTTTTATTTTCAAGACAATATCTTGCGATAGCGGTCGCGATTTCAAGAAAAACACAGACGGACGGACAACTAAAATTGTAAACGAAACGTCTGAGTCGAACTCGCACGCTTGTGTATAAATATTGGAAGCACCTTACCTAAGATGTCATTTGAGAGGAATAAAAAGACCATTGAACGTCCTATTTAGGTCTCCTTTAATTTTTCGGACTCTTGGGATTGCCTCCTTTTCGATTATAAAAGAGTTTATATCTCATATTTGGAATCGTTCACTCATTACTGTATTCTATACGGCTACCTATGTACGCGTGTGTGCGGTTGCTTAAGTCTACACACTTTTGTGTACATGTGAAGGGTTTGGAAAACGTTGTCATAAATTAAAACTTAAACTTTTGGAAATGTCAAGTATAAAGCGGTAAATCTCTGTTCAAACACATATAAGTATACAACGACTTACAAAATTTTGTGCGAGTATGTATGCACACACATGCGCACATATTCACACACATGCACAACTACAATTACAATTATACACACAGTCAGTGAACAAAACCTGTTCTTATTTTTCTCTATATATATATGTATCAGTGTAATAGCAAACACACTCACACACACATATATATATATATATATATATATATATATATATATATATACAGCTGCAACTTGCACATTTCCAACTTTTGTATATATTTTATAATTCATTTTATTTTCTTTAGTTCAGTCCCGCTTAACTATTATGGCTGCATACCTCGTCTATATTTTCTATCTGCTCATACAGTTAAAATCCTCTAAATCAAATGAATTGAAGCACCCACAAGAATTACAACTAGAATTTTATGTACACACACATTATTGCTTATACATATTCACATACATACATGCACATGTACATCTCCAAATATACAAGCATTTATATTTTAACTTTGGAAAGATGTTGTTGAATGAAATACCTTAAAAAAAAGGAAAAAGGAAAAAAAAAACAGTGTTCTTTATATGCACATACCACCTACACATGTAAAACCAAGTGCATACCCATGTGTGCTTCCTCCTCCTTCTGCCTTTTTTACCATACTTTGTATTTTCATCATAAATTTTATGTAAGCAAACTCACAGATTATCCGTATTTAGTTGTAAAGGTCCCTTTTAAATGTTGTATATCATTTTGTTTGGCTTGTTGGATTTGTTGCTTTTTCTTGTTCACATTTTATCCTTTTTTTTTGCACTCGTTTATTTGGTATTCTATGCTAAATATTTTTACTAATAACTAAAAAGTTTGATTTGTGGACGAGAGAATAAATTAAATGTACTTTAGTGAAATTGATTGTTCCATAATTGTACCTTGAGGGAGAAGAAATGGGACAACAGAGAATGTTAGCCAAGATTGAATAATAATAAAAAAAAACCTATACAACATGTACATACATATTATATAGGGGAAAAAGAAAACACGTACTTGTAATTCCCAATTAGTTTACAAACAGTCTGTCAGCATAGCTTCGCGCAAAAAATTCATGGCTAATTACCAGGGCCTGAGGTAACAATAAGCATCGGTTCTGAATGTTTGCGACTATTTTCCAGACGAATACAACTCCGTTAATTGTTGGTCTTTACAAATAATGTAATTATGGTATGACAATTATGAATACATTTAGGCTGAGTTGGCCATATCTCTAAAGCAGACAACGTTCGCGATAGATCAAGCAACGTGACTAAAATCGTAAATTCTTTCCCACTTTGTTAAGCTCTGCCTTAGTATTTAAGACAGTATTCAGTATTCAGGTATGACATGGAATCGGGACGATCATCACATTCCAAGTCATAAAAGTTGGCGGCGAATATGGTGGGTTTAGCAACTGACAACGCCGCTTCTTCGAAGAGAATTTAGATGAAGACGGCGATCGCCATTTTCGCTCTTTTTGATCGAGCCTGCAATGCAAAAGTATCGCTGCCATTATAACCCATTTAAGTCGCTATAAATAAGTAAGTTTTTAGGTTATGAGTAATACGGGCTAATAGTCCGAAGTGAGAAGCAGACTTCGACTTTTTAGACTATCATCCCACAATCTAGGCTTAATAGTCTTTATAAATCTTATTTGCAGGAAAGCGTAGAGGTTAGGATAGCGGTAACCGCTTGCCTATAAAAATAGGATTATAACAAGATGACAGCATTGTAATCAAAGAAACCGTACGACTACTGAAAAGGTAGTGGTGTTAGGTTCTTGTAAGCGACGATAATCCTGCCTAAGGAGAGCAGTCCGTAGAACATGCCGGCGGGCTAATTTCTAGAGTTTCTGGTCCTTATAGCGTAATAGTTGAAAGTTTCCGACCATGTCTTTTCTAATGTTTTAACGATGACATTAGCTGGTTGCGTGATGAGAGTGACCTTTTAAAATTAATCGGTTAGGACTTTTCGTTGGCTTTGGACAATGTTTGCACCAGTTGTTCTTAATGCGTCCGTTTTGCTTTAGGTTGGTTCACGTTAACGTTTACGAAGTATTTTAACTCAATATCTGACAGACAAACAACTGGCAGGACAAAATGTACTGGAGATTACAACGAATCAGTCCACCGATACGAATCCTTGGTTGTGACAAATGACAAATTGAGCACATGTTCGTCCGTTGGTGTTGCACATAAAACTTAGTTGAACAAAAATAAGAATTTTGCAAGAAAAAGGTCAGGCAAATCACGATTTCAACGGCTAACAATGATAAAGTAAAGAAGATGACGGTTGGGATATGAAATCTAAATCCGTTCAGAGCTTTATCATCTTATTGCCTTAAGAAAGAGGTTAATTTTGCTTTCAATCGTTCTCAAGCTTGCAGCCAAAAAGTGAACTAATATGATTGTATATGCTCCCCGTTCATCTATATTAACGAGACTCAATCCGAGCTTCCACTGCTTCCGAAGCTTTAATTTCGATTGCAAGCAAAAGAAGACATTAAGAGCATTGCAAATGCATGTGATCGAATTTTTGATAAGTTAGTTTCAATCTTTACGATGGGGAGTGTTATTTCAAAGATGTCGGAAAGAGCATCGAAAGTTGTCGAGACTTTTGTGTGGCCTATAAAAGTAATGCAATCAAAATTTAGAAATGTGTTATAGAAATGTTTTCCCTTGTAGCAAATTTTGTAATATTTTTAGCCATTATTCTGGAACAGCAGCAACATAAAAATGTCATTTCACGTTTAAATATTCTTCCGTTTTCTGTTCCCTCAAAGATTTTTGGCTATTCAATGATGCAAAAAACAACAAGAAAGCGTGCGATTCTAAAATCACTCGCACTCGTAAGCAAATAAAAAAAGTGACGCGATATTTTGGCAGGTGCCGTTTAGCAGCAGACATATTCGGAAAATAATATGGATTTCTTATTGCAGAATATGTGCATATGTCCGTCCTGAGAATTATTGATCCATTTGCTAGTTTGCATTTCATTTACCCATAGGTGAAGGATGTTTTTATTCGAAAACTTCAAATTAAGTAAATAATAATTTTTTGCTCTCTCCAGACACGTAGGATATGTATTTTATTTCTACTTTACTACATTCCCTATAAAAATGCGCACCCTCAACCTTCTGCAGCTAAATATCAGTTAGTACAATTTGTTGTTTTCTTTTGGTGCCGGTGGTTATATTATTTTTACTAAGTGGTTAATTGATGTTGTGTCGTTCGCGTGTTTTTAGTAACACCCAGACTACAGCATTTTCTCAGATAAAGTCGCTGCTGTGCATGTAGTTAAATTTAGCAACGTATGCGCGTGTGTGTTCTTTTCTATACAATGGAACCTCTTTGTCCACTTTAAAATGCCAACGGAAAAGGAAACGGTAACGGATGCGGAAGTGCTTTCAACGCAAGTGTCGCAGCCTATAACATATAAGCGGTAAAAATAAAGGGGGCACCTTTTTATAAAACAATATCTTATATGCACACATAAAACACAAATATACGAACATCTAAGCACTTACGGACACATGAACCTATTTGCTTCAGTTGCAACTCTTAATACCTTTAGGTTCTTTACTTTATTTCATTTTTTTTATTTTACTAACTTATCTTCCTTACATTTACATAGGGTTGGTTTTATAGCTGCATCTCACTATAACAATCTTTGGTCAAGAGGTCCAAATATGAAACACACTCTTTTTTAATGCGATGTCAAACGTGAACTAAGGGAAGGAATGGAAGAGCATTTTGCCGCCGTTTGCATTACAGTGGATTTTGAAGTATGTTTTATTAAAAAATTTCTTGACAACAGTCCTTGTCAACACGAGTGTTTTGCTAGCGAGCTCTGTGTAAAATTGAAGGCGAATGTTCACATTTGGACGTGCCTCAATACCTATAAACTCGTATAGGAACTAAGAAAAATCCAAGCCTTTCATAGAATTCTTTTGCACTAATAGTCTCTAAAATGTGCAAACAAGGGTCGCATGCACGCGCTCAGTTCAGTTTGTTATAAAGCCCACTGTACTCTGTTGTTAGTTAAATTATAACCCTTTTACTTATTTTGTAACTCATCAGCGACATCTACGTGCGTGTTTATGGCTGCTTGCTTGTTGGCACACATATGCACTGATCCTGCTATACAGCTTTTACATGCATATGTGTGTACGAACAATACAAGCAGGTATCCTTCTAATTTTGAATATAAGCGGCCTTCCATTATACTACACTGAAGTCCCACATAATTACATATTTACTGTACCAGTAGAGCTTTACACACATTCTCCTTTACAGTACTGAAGTTCACCGTCGTCGTCGTTCATTGGTTCCGCTTAATTTTTTTTTTTTTTGTTTTAATGCATTTTTTAGCATGTCTATAATCATTTGGACGATTAGATGGTGCCTGCTCGGGCTACACGACGCATAGCTAGCTGACCGATACTACAATAGTTTTGCTCCATGACTACTAGTATACTCCGTGCTGTATAATTTAGTGCGAAATATTTACAAGTATTTGTTTTTTCACCTTCCTTATCCTTTACTTTTGAGTATGTGCGTTCTAAGTTTGCACATTTACATATGCATATATGTGCACACTAATGTGCATAATATAGTTTTTTATGTTCTTTTTTACTTGTCTAAAGGAAGCACATTCTGTTTCCACAAATGTGTATATGTGTGTGCATAAATTTTTTTTCCTTTTTTTTTGCTTTGTTTTGGAGAACTAATAAATGCAATTTTTAATGGCTTTTTACTATATTTCTATATGAACACGAACCCATCGTCTTTATGAAAGAGTTGTTTGGATTAACAGTTATTGTTGATTACGCCTGTCTTTTAACAAAATGTTAAACTGCTTAAAGCTGCTGGTGGAAAGACATTAGCTTTGCAATCGTTAGACTTTCAATATTTGCATTTACACTTTGTACGATCGTGCGATGGATGCACCAAAACCAGTCGAGCTCTCTACATTTTTGGGGGGTTCGTGCACCTCCATCCATCTTGGATCACGATGTCTATTTTAAATTATGTAACACATTTTTTATCTCCCATCGTCAACCTCCTCAAAAACGAGTCGCATTCGCTTCGTTACAGTAACCGTTCGCAAATGGAAATTCGAGAATACTCTTTACTCTTTGTTCTTGTGCTGCTCGAATATCAAAATCCTTCTTGTATCCTGCATTATGCAAACATCTCAAAACTGTTTTTTGCCACAGTGGAAGCATAAGACAAAAAGCGCAGGTCTTACTCAGCTTTCTGAAAAATTTTATTGACTTTATCAGTGATTGGTCGGGAGAAGCGTGAGACGTCTTTAAAAATGTTTCCAAAACGAAAACTGTTTGCGTGCTGCTGGTTATTTAGGCTGGCGATTACAAATATTTGTATTCTTACTACGTCACGTATATAAAATGTTTGGTGTGTTCCAGTATTGCAGGTAAGAAAAAACAGACCCGTATAAATGGCACTACGTAGAATATAAGAAACGGTTATGTAGATACCTTCGTTTTTACGGAGAGGTTGTATTTCAACGCTCATCAAAGAGAAATAAAACCGAATTAATTGATAGTGGGGACTAACCATATATGTTACGTATTCGTGTAACTTCTTTTACATTTTATAACTCTTTTTCTTTCCTTTTGCAAGGAACGCTGTTGAAAACCATATTTCTTCTTCAAATAGTGTTATAGTTTAACGCGCAAACCCTTGACAAAGTCAACCTGTCTGATATGTCGTTCCTTATGAAATGTAATAAGATCGTCCTCACTGCTCTTGTTTTCCTTTTTCAACGTTCATTCAGTCGATGATCAACGAGAAGCAAGTTAAAAACTTACTGGAAATGTTTTATCAATGGCTCGTTTTCTGAAGGTGCCTACAGGTAGGCATGTGCCGGGAACGGCAAAGTGTGAAAACAGTGCACCTACACTTAACTGACTGAGAACGCTGCAAAGCACCACTCTTTTCGAAAAGACTCATTCATATTAGGCATCTATATACGAAACGAAAGAAGCAGTTTGATGATCGTTTCGCGGGTCTGCTTTGAAACTTCCATATTCCGTAGAGGCGACCTGCTAAGCCAAAACTCTTACAATATGAACTGTTGTGAAGTTCTTATACCCTATGCTGCAAAGTTTTATTTAATTTGGGGGTGGGAGTGTACAACAACCAGAACAACTTGAGATAGCCCATCTTTCATCATATCGGATGGAACCACTTTGTGAATCGATCTAAGTTCCTCTGGCCGTCTGTTCATTTTGAATTCTTTTGTCCAAGGCACAGGCGGGAATTTTTGAAATTTGGTAAACACAGGAGTTCCGCCTCAAGACGGAATACTATTGTGATGGAAAGCGATCCGGATTGGATTACTTCTTTGACCTGTAGCATTATCGATCTGTCGCACTCTACCGCTTTTACAAGTTATTGCTAAGTTCACATTTTATTACACTTCAAATGTGACACCTAACCTAGTTAAGATAGCCTAATTTAGTTGTAACCCATATTACTCGTAATTCTAGCAATAACCTATTTTAATTATATTATTCGCTTAAGTTAGCATTAAATTATTAGTTATATAAGATACCTGACCATACCTCAGTCAGGTCAGAATATAAGCAAGTATCTAAAAGAAAAGTAACAAATAAGGACTTTAAAATAATCCACTAAATTAAAGAACATTTAATTTTGAGTGGTGTCATTACAGACCATTTGGCATGGAACGCCTTCTTTTGAAAAGTCGTTAAATGATTAACTGCATTAAGTGCAGTGGTGTACAATATTTAATTGATGGAACCTATAGTTGCTTAATTTTACAAAATTTAAAGCAATTTCGAACGGCGGGTAGTGAACACATCTGGCGGACATGTTGTCTGTCTTTCTTTTTCTTCTTGTCATTGAAAAGAACTTTAAAACGTATTTGCAATTCTGATATAATTCTAATTCGATCAAAACACTTCAAAAATTTGTTGGTGTGACTTATGACCAGGTGTATTTATTCTATAGGTAAAGATAATCCTTCAAGGGAGAGAGACTTTTGATAAAACCACAGTTTAACAAACATATGAAGAAAGAATATATATCGAAGAGAAGTTTCTGATTTAGTTTGTGGTTATTATTTGCGACAAAAAGCGAGCGAACAAGTAATCGTAATTTGATATATATATATATATATATATGATTTGTTTTGTGTTCAAAAAGTGGAATTTAACGAACGAGAGTGAAGGCGAAATGGGCAATAAATTGCCATTAACTGCAGCAACAAAACCACTTGCTTGTTGGCTAAAAACATTTAAATGAAACACAAATACATTTTAACTAATAATGTTAAATAGCCAAAAATACCGCTAAACTCTAACGTTTCCAATACTAACACCAGCACCAACATCACTATCATCATCAGCAATAATAATAATAATAATAATAATAATAATAACAACAATAGCATGAGTATTATACATTCGTATACGGACGTAAGTAAGTGAGTATCTACGGCATCATATGTTCAAATAAGTATACAATCGAGCAATAGACGCATACACATTTTCCCAAATAAATGCTAATACATTTGTGCGCAGAATAAAGTTTAGTTACATTCGTAACTCAATAATAATGTATGCGCTTTAGGTATGCATGTATGTCTATATATGTGTTATGCTAGTGAATACGTATTGATATGTGTATGTATGCATGCATGTTTGTATGTATGTATTTTTGTATATATGTGTGTGTATGCATGCACAGTTCTAATCATGTTTGAAAATTATAAATTGTTGCGTACTTAATTTCAACCCAAATAATAACACAAGTAATTAATTTAATATGCCAGAGACATAAAATCAGAAGCAAACACATAGAAGCAAGCGCACGCATAAACACATGCATATGCACATATTTACATTCGTAAATATAACTACATACAATATATTCATATCGTATGAAGAGCGAGATAGATAGTCAAGCCAACACTGCACACAGTGGCAGAAACCTGACAAACTGCACACTTAGCCATTAAAGTACAGCAAGTTTGCAAGTAAACAGATATGAGTGTACGTTAGCGAGTGCTAGCCAGCATATGCACATATAAATGTTATGCATAGAGTGCAAGTGCATTATCTCCTATTAGCTACAAATAAACTAATATACACGTTGCAATTGCCCACATAACCAAAGAGTACTAGAGATTATATTACATTTGGGCGCTGTATGCCTGCTATGTATGTCTGTTTACGTTTACATATAAATTTTACTGGATGGAAATGACTGGATATACGATATTATGGTTTATTATTAACTACCAAGCAATAAACGATTGCAATAAGTTGCTATTGTTGCTGATCACACTTGAAAAGTCGAAGAATTTCAGCTTTTTCTAAACAATAACGTTATCGCTAAGGATAGAAAAATATTTTACTTTTTTATATACAATGTTGTACACTTGAAACTTGTGCCCATCTTTCAAAGATCAAAAGTTTTCAAAAACTTTTTTTTTGAAGTATTTCATCGAACACCATCATAACTTATGTATACACACACAGCGAGTATTTTAAGTGCATGGTAAAAGCGTTGAAGATCTCCCTACTCCCTATTACGCTATCTATTGTCTATGTCAATCATTTTCCTCTCGTTACTTGTCAAGCATTTTGCTTGTAGATCCTAAAAGCGAATAATCTTCAGCTCACGCTTAACTTAACATTATTTTCAGAGAATCGAAATTTCATTGTTTTCGTTTTCTTGTTCTTGTGTTTTGTTATTTTTTCTTCAAACAAAGGTGGTGGGTGTAAAAGTTTCGGCCACAGCTGGATATAATTTCTGTGCTTGGGCTAATGTGAGTTATATCAGCTTTATCTTGCAGTGGAGAAACACATGACGTGATTGATTAAAATACGACTGTGCTTATGAGAAAGTCACTTATACAACTTACAAGTAGCCATATGTTTCTGCCAAGATTTCTTGGTAAAACCGACCTTGTTGTTATTCAGTGCATTTTGATATTTGGGCGTTTCTCAATTTGGTGCTCTACTCTCGAGCAGGTAATTGAGCATTCTTAGTAATATAACAGAGTGTAGTGCAGCAGTGAAAAAAGGAAAATTTTTTAAAATGGAAGAACAATATAAAAGAAAAGTGTATAAAAAATGGGAAAATATTATTTACAATATTTTTATGTGATTTTGTACAAAATGCGCCTATAGAAGATATTTTACTTGTTTTATTAATTTATTTATTAACGGATTCCATAAGAATGTAGCGTTAAACATTGCCGACAAGAGTTATTGTATTAAAATAATATTATTTTGGGGAAAAAGAAATCCATTATTTTTTCAGTAGATAGCTGCACTGATAGATTTCTCGTAAAGTATCGATCAAACAAGTTCAGATTTATGCTCGTTGGAAAGGTGACATTTCGCAGTAAAAAAAATTCTTTTGCTGTTTTTTGTTTGGTGCATTCAGATGTGAGTTACAGCGCGTTAAAAATGGAAGTGAACAAAGAGAGAATTCGGTACATTTTACAGTTTTTCTTACGATACTGTAACAGCCAATTATGTGCAATTTTGGTTTCGTAGATTCCGTTCACGAATTTTTGATGTTAAAGATGCACCTCGCACAGGTAGGCCGGTCGTCGAAAATGTCGATAAAATCGGAGAAATGATCGAAGTTGACCGGCATGTTAGCAGTCGTAACATCGCCCAGGAGCTAAAAATCGACCATAAAACAGTCTTAAACCATTTACACAAAGCTGCATTCAAAAAGAAGCTCGATGTTTGGGTGCCACACCAATTAACAGAAAAAAACATGATGGATCGAATTTCCATCTGCGAAGCCTTGGCCAAACGGAATGAGATAGACCCATTTCTTAAACGGACGGTGACTGGAGATGAGAAATGGATCACATACGATAACCCTGAGCGAAAACGATCGTGGTCAAAGAGCGGTGAAGCACCTCAAACGGCCAGGAAGGTTTTGCTATGCATTTGGTGGGACTGGAAGGGGATTATTTATTATGAGTTGCTTCCATATGGCCAAACGCTAAATTCTGATCTCTACTGTCAACAACTGGTTCGTTTGAAGATAGCGATTGACCAGAAACGGCCAGAATTGGCCAACAGGAGAGGTGTCGTGTTTCACCAGGACAACGTTAGGCCACACACATCTACAGTGACTCGCCAGAAACTTCGGGAGCTTGGTTGGGAAGTTTTAATGCATCCGCCATACAGTCCGGACTTGGCACCAAGCGATTATCATCTTTTTCTTGCATTGCAAAATTTCTTTAATGATAAAAAATTGGAATCTAGGGAGGATTGTGAAAATCGACTACTCGAGTTTTTTGCAAATAGAGAGCAGGACTTCTATGAGAGAGGCATTTCGAAGTTACCTTTAAAATGGCAACAAATCATACAACAAAACGGTGCATATTTGATCCAAATCGGACAATCCGAAGCATGTTAAATAAAGTCCTGAAGTTCATATAAAAATAATGGATTTCTTTTTCCCCAAACTAATATTAGAAACTTAAATTGCGCAAAAAGGAAGACGAATATATGTCATTTCCTTTAGAGTCGAACTATGCAGAGATCTGCTGCTACGTTTTCATGTCTAATTATTGAACAATTGAGAATTATATGCCGATTTATCTTTGTCTGCCGCTCCATCTTTCTTGCACAGTGTGCTACTGTAACTTGCGCAATAACTGAAGATGCAGAAGATATGCAGTTGAAACTTGCCGAAAAAATGCGGTTAAAAATGATAAGTCAGGTTCGAAGATTGGCGTAAGGGTGGAAAAAGAACTGTACATTAGAACATATTACAATTATATAAATAAATATTCGCAAATTTTAGCGCAACTTAGCGCAGAAATTACCCCGATTGCCAACACTACAATTATCAAAATAATTTACGATTTTTACATACCAGTCAAAGGTACCCAAGAAGAACATTGGAAGACAATAAACTTTTCTTTGCTTTTTTTATGCAATCCTTTTCTTTATGTATATACCTATACTGGACTTTTCACGGTGCATATTTGACCCAAATCGGACAATCCGAAGCATGTTAAATAAAGTCCTGAAGTTCATATAAAAATAATGGATTTCTTTTTCCCCAAAATAATATATTAATGACTTACCTTCAATTTGCTCCATTTTGTCACGCCGCGTCTTTTTCTTACGCTTCAGTTTGTGATCTTCATTAGCTAATAACTCCTCTTTGGTGCAAAATTGATATTGAAGAGTTTTGTTGTCAGCTTTGCCTTGGGACACAAAATCACAGAAATGATGATCAAGAAGACTGTTAGTTTGGAGTTTCTTCTTTGTAATGAAAGTGAAATTTCGGTGGCAATGCTGTCAACTTTGGGTCACTACGGAAAGCTTACTTTTTGATAACCATCACCCAAGGGTGAGGAATATATTCACTTTGTCAAAACGGGTGCAAAACGCACAAGAAAGCTCTAAAGACCCCATAAAGTGTATACCTTCTTGATCAGATTCAAATGCTAAACCGGTTTAAGCCGTTCTCTCTGTCTTTGTAATGTCTGCGGTAACGTTCGCCTGGCTCCAAAATTGAAGCCACCGACTTTAAATTTGCAGATACATTGGAAATTGTACGCAGATTTTTATTGAAAATGGGACAAATAGGCGAAAGCACTCGTCTAAAGCAAAGCATAAACTAGACGCAATTCCGAGTATCTGCGCATAAATTTGTGGGTTTTTGCACATTACCTATAGGTTACGCATGACAGAAGGCTGAAATATTCTGCATTTACTTTATAAAGGACAGAAATGGAAAAAATTGGCCACGCCCACAAAAAGTTATAAGTAGCCAAATTGTTACTTATTTACCTTCTTTTCTCGCAGGAAGACATTTTATCTGCCCAAACAAGCTTTTGAATCTAAAATAAATGTGGTCGTTCCCATCAGCTGGAGGATTCGGTTTTTCCTTAGCACTGTAATCAATTGGGTATCAAATAAAAGGGGTTGAACAATAGAATAGACAAGCTAAGGATGTTAAATCTAAATTAAATATCGCATACATCGCGACTTTTATTTTCCCAATCCTGTCGTTGTGGATGTAAAATAGAACGATTTATGTCCTGAAGATGATAGGTGGTGTAGATAGAGGATGGTTTTTTCCCATAAAGTATAAGAGACACACAGTAAGAATTTCCGGTTTTGTGCCACAATCTAGTTTTTGTTTTTTAGGGTAACGCTGATAGATATAAAAGACTCGCTCGAGGCCGAATATAATTTTCTTGATTTTTTTAAATCTGATTTCTAAATATTTAGGATAATTAGAAAAAGAAACTCCATGATCTTAACCTACCAAACGAAGTGAAAGAGGAAAGAAAAGGCATCTTTTCCGAGTGAAAAAATGGTTTGCGTGTTATTTGGGTTTAGTTTAATTTTCTGCTAATCTAGGAAACTAAATATTTTACCTATCGGGCAAGTTGTCATTTTTTTACTATATCGCAAGAATGCTCATGGAGTATCATTAGCATATAAATTGAAATGATAATACGTAGATGGAGTGGGAAAATCTGAATAAAAAGTCGAATACACAATTGAACGCAGTGCAGATTGTTGCGAGATCCATGCGGGGCTCATTAAATAAGAAATTCTTGTTAAAAGGAAAATAGCAAAAGATATCGTTTCAAAAATTTGGAGAATCGCCTGAAAAATTTGCGATTTTAAAAAAAGGATAAGAAGTTTTTCTTTAAAATTTTCTTTTATTGTTTCTTATTTTGTATGTCCACCTTTCCTTGCAAAGAGCATTAGAAAGAAAGGCGATGACTTCTTGATTAAAAGCATATCGCTACCCAGCGACACCATCTTTGAGCTTGGGGCCAGATATGGTGAGTAAGACAAGTGGTTTCTAATCAATTTCTAGATGGTTTGGGTTGGTTTGGGAGACACCATTTAAAGCAAATATTTAAATAGCCGAACTTAGTAACTTTGTAGTTCTGCAGGACGTGATTTATCCTTGTGGCCTTATATGAATGCTCTCTTGTCATGAGAACGGTTGATGAGGAAAGGTCTATAGCTTGCGCCTATATAGTTCAACTACGATAAAATTGTATGCCAAGTCGCTCTTTTGCACCAGTTTCCGCTGCAACATGCCATATAAAGCACTATTTTTTGTATGAAAGGTTACAAGTTTCCATCTTCCTTTAGCACGATATTTTTCATGGGTTATCGTCAAGAAAATTTCAAAACGGCGGATTTTTTCCAATCTTTTTCATAATATAGCTTTATATGAGAAATAGTTGTGAACATGGTTCGATCCAATTCAATTTCAAAAACCTTTGTCCTTCACTATGTCAGTGAAAATGTGCAAAAAATATCTAGAAAATTGGCGAGTTGTGGGTTGAGTGTAAGCACAGAAGGAGTAACTTCAGACAGGCTGGCTGGCAGACAAGCTAAGAGAATTTAGAAAGTGATTCCAAATCGCTTAATGTAGTGAAAGGTAAATCTACTTGAAGCCCTTTTGGATGTTGCACGTATCCGCACAAATTTAATATACTTTTACTGCAACAAGTGTGCGGTGTAAATAAAAAAAAAAGTTTATAAACATTCTTATCAAAGAGGAGCTACAGCAGAATGGGGATCTGTGGATTAGTGCAAATGTATAATGGCACCGAACGACGGTGCTCGACCGTGCATATACCATGCACCACCGTATATTTGGCATAGGACGGTCCATTTGATCAAATACTTCGCATCATGATAAATTGTATATCGACTATTTTGATGCGAACGTTTAAGAGAAGAAGTGTAAGGACTTACTTAATTGAATATATCGATCCTTTCCCGGCCAAGCATCTGTTTGTCCGATATCAACAAATGTAGCGAATCAAATAAAATTTTCTGTTTTTTGATACACGTGAACGTTAATTTCGTTTCGTCTCATATAATCCAACATTAACATTAAACTCAAACGTGGCAAATAAACTACATACGTGAGTTGTTTACATTAGACGGTTTATATCGTGCGAGGCGAAGCTTTTTTATAATTTGCTTCGTAGCTCTTTAAGAAGAAAACGTCACACTTCCATGACTTTTATAATTCAATAAAGTACGTTTGAGTGAATCTTATCAGCTTTATTTTCTTGGCTTTATTGCTGAGATATTGTGAAAATGAGTTTGCATATTTCGTTGGTAATATTACATAAGATTGTATATGGTTTTAAGTGTAACACGGTGACATTACTCGGTCAAACGATCATAATAGTAAAGTAAACTCGGTGCAGATTTGATTTTATTATATGTCTCTGTGTTGAGCGATTCCACAAAGGCAGCCGAAGTGAAAACGAAAAATAATTTGTCGTCCAATTTTTCGGACAACATTACATCAAAAGCAGCGTTAAAAATCATTTTAAAGAATGATTGGGATGCAACTCAGCTGAGTGTACAAAACTTGTACGCAACCATACCAAAGATAGATCCACTAAATATTAATTAAAATTTTATATTTTGATCAATATATGTATATGGACAGCAAATCAACTTTTATTTTTCAAGTTGTAGGTTTTCCAATCGAAACTCACGCTTAAGAAAGTTAAGTGAGTGGATTGCACTGGAATTCGGAGATTTCTTCTTTTGAAAAAATCCGATGACTATCAGTCTCAGTCTGAGCATTTCATCAAAAATAATGAAACGAAATATTGTTTAAATTCTTCTATAAGGTGAAAGTAACAAAATTTTTTCTGTTACGTGAGATAGTTTATTTTGACAACTGCACTTCATCTTTCAGTTGCCGTTAAGTTGCCATTAGATAAATCTGCTAGACGTAAACCTAAAATTCTTTATAAGATATTGAAATGTTTAAATTTTGGTGAGTACCTGGGCGGTGCAGACGTGTGCAGCTGTATGATATAGTTTGGAAAAAAAGCCGTTTAACTGGCCCCACGCTGGGCGCCATTTTGCAACGCAATTTTTTTTTTTTTTGGTAGCGCGACCTAGCTCTTGATCAGTAGGGCAGCTGCACCCGGCCCGTATTTCCGCATCACAAAAAGAAACATTAACTACTAATAAAACCAAGATACCTCGTAAAAAGAAATAAAAACAAAATAAAACAAAAGGTCTTCTATTCCCATTATACAATTATGTCGTCTGTCCGGTACGTCATCCGTGGATCTTTTCTTCGTCCGTCTGTATCTGTTATATAAAATAAGAACCTATGTCTACGGGACTAACACTAATAATAAGATATATATATATATATATATATATATATATATATATATACAGGAGTAACATAGTGTTACGTAAAAGTAAACTAATAATAATAAAGGGAAGTATATAAAGAAAACAAACTAAACCTGTTTATGGGACCAAAACTTACACCATATACTTACCGCATTGCCAAATATCTACATGTGAAAGTCTAATTTCAATATCCAAAGTGCACAGCATGGGAATTGTTTTTGCCGGTTTATTTTAGTCAAGTTTTCAGACTAATTTTGGCCCCAATGGAGTCTAGACTTTAAACTAAACGCCGATAGAATGACTTCATTTCCGTGTCGGCGCATTTTTATATGCAAGAAAAAAACGCCGTCAAATCAGGTTGAGACTAAAAAATTACTATACTTGTGTTGTGATCTTTCGCTCGCCCTAACGGGAGGAGCTTTAAAGGTTGATTTTTAAATTACAAAAAATTTTTAAAGATTAATAAGACGTCTCTGATGGCGTATTTCTCATATGTGACACATGTACAATTACTGTTTTTATGGCCCTTTTTCTCTTTCTACTTTTCGCATTACTTAATCGTTATTTATGTATATGTGTACGCTTATGTAATTGCAATTGCAATCCTTTTGAATCCAATTACAATATTTGACAATTTCTTCCGTAACCATTACTTGTCATTTACATAAATTTTTATATGCATTTGCTGTGAGGCGGGAATTATCAGAAGAGATTAAAATATACAGAGACAAGTAATGAAGTGAAATTTAAATAAGAAATTATATTCATTACTTCTCAGTAGTGTATACACGGTATTGTACTGAAATGTTCATATATTCGAATGTGATTTCATAAAACAATATTTCTCGATTATTCAGAGCGATAGGCACGACAATTCACTCTGTCCTTCATACAACAAGAGCAGGTTCACTACAGATAGAAGCAATAGCAGCAGCAAGCAGACAGCGAACAATCGTACTCACAGTACTTTCAATGTAATTGTGCATTTTATTGTTATTTAATATGATCCAGTCAAAAGTAAACGGCAGACGCCTTGTTTAAACCATTCATATACATTGAAATATACACACGCTTACGTATCGGCATATAGGCAAGAATGATATGATTTTGATTGGGTTATATGTGTAGTTAAGGAGTGAAAATTATACTTTATGAAGCTGCAAACTGTTAAGTTTATACCTCAAACCTAGCGACATACACATTTATATTAATATATATATATATATATATATATATATATATAGAAATTGTTCTATATATATATATATATAGAAATTGTTCTATATATATATATAGAAATTGTTAATATAAGTATATAAACCAGCAATTGCTACGAAATGGGTGAGCATTTAGGCACTGAGTGAGGGCTGAATGCGAAGTAAATTTCGTCTTACCATTTGTCGGATTATATAACCTGCCCATGCCAATTAGCATATTAAGCGCACAGCCATACAGAATACGCACAGGCAGAGCTATTAAATGTTTTTACACATCTTACCGTACAACATTTTGTCTTATTGTATATGTTATGTATTATATGTATTGTATTTCCGATGTAAATGAATCCTCGTATTTGCATGCATGTCCTGGACGGCAGTAAACAATATACAATCTGTAGCATCTGTTACTTATGCTTATTGTCTGTCGGTCTCTTCGCTTTGTCGCATTATTGACGAGGCGTTAATATTTTGTGATAGGGTTAGTATGTAAAGTATAGCTCACACATACATTCTCTTCCTATAAATTATGGGCGTATGTAAATTTGTTCGACAATCATGTAAAATTTTAAATGGATTTCTGATTGTTTATATGATATATCAATACGTTGTCATCGGGCATGTTTAAACAACAGCGATGACGATGATGACGTTGCTTTTAGAGAAGACATTAGTACACTAGGCAAACGATGGTGAATTATTAACACTAGTAATTATAGGATAAACACGCGAGAGTGTTGAAAATCGTCTGAAGATTGCCATCAAATTGCAGCATAAAGTTTACGTAACTACTATTTGGATGGGGGCTAGAAACAATGCGTAAGTATGAAATATTCCTTGAGATATCATAATGGAGCCAAGAAACAACGTATCTAAAGGCAAGAATAAGCGGAGATTTCTGTTTGCTCCGTGTTCAACAAAATCTTGATGATTAATCTAATAGTTGTTTTTTGGATATTGAAGCGGTAGGAACTTGCCAGAGGGCGTTTATAGTTTTAAAGAGGTAATGGAAAGGTTGGTAGTGGTGTTGCTTGAATAGTTCCCTTCATTATCGCGACAAAGATAATGAAGTTATTTTGGTTCACGCTTAGATTAGTACAACGGTCAACAATTTCATAAAACAGGATTTTACTTTATTCGACGTGGTATAAAAAAGATGCAATCAGTCGCCACCAACGCTTCTCTAATATTGCGATGTTCTTTTTATACGGTCGCTGTCCTTCACGTACGTTTTATTTTCCGCAATCCTTATGTCGTTTGCAATCTTTAGCTAAAGCTTTACCCTGGAGCATTCTTTTGTGATTTACAAACGAATAGTAATCGCTGAGGGCTGCATATGGAGCATGAGTGGGCCGACTAGCAACCCGACCTCTAATTACCTCAATTTCAGCTTTTTCATCTCCAAATTGTCATTTAAAGTACACAAAACACACATCTTTAGGAGGTGAAGTGCCTATTGCGAGCTCACTTTTCGAATTGTCGGGAACAATTCTCAAAAGATCTGCTGTAACAGCATTTTGGATGAACACTTTGTCTAGTATTACCCGTACAATCTCTCTTAAAATCAATCCTTTTCGACAGAGAAAAGTCGCTATAACACTTTTCAGGTCAATACTGAACTCGCAGAGTATTTTTCCACATCAAAAAGGAACATGTATCTAGCACTCGAAGTTCGGATTTTTGCTATAGTTTTGGAAATATCAAACGCAGAGTCACTAACACCGCTGCAACTCGTAAGCTAAGTATGAAATTAAGTGAAATTTCAAAAAGTGTGAACATTATAGCCGGGAAGACCGACCATTACATACATCACCTACACCACTTCGTCTAATGCAGTTATTGATTCGTTTTTGTAATATGTCACCAAAAATTGCACATTATTTTCATGCAAAGGCGTACTTTCTATGAAAGCCCGAATGTTGGAGGATGCCGAAAAAATCACATGTCGTGATGAGAATGTAACAAACTTAATTCACTTCTTAAAAATTTTTTTTGCAATTTTTTAGTTTCCGTGAAAAAAACTTGAAATTACATTTCCTTTCCTTAAAAGGGCTCGGTTTCACCATAAACCCTATACATGTTAGGATCTAAAAAATCGACCTATGTGATCGGAATATTTTTGGCTGAATTGTTACTACGGTCCCCTTTTCATCACAAAATTTTAAAAAGTAGATCTTTTGTTATGGTCTTGTTATTTTTGGGAAATCTTATATGGGGCCGGGTCCAAGAAATAGACCCACGTGTTTTAAATTTAAATTTTATGTAAAATTGCTCTCATGAACCAATTTCATCATAAAGAATTAAAAAGTAGACCCTTCTTGGCTTATAAAGGTCCACATTTTCTGCAAATCCTTACCAAAAAATATACCTGTCTGGTGCAAATTCGGTTAGGTTGATTTCTTCGCCGTTTCTTTCCCTTCGCCGTTTTCACCGTGAGATATTGCAAATTCGACCTTCTTAGGATGTAAAGGTTCATTTTTCGTAGATACGGTTTTATGGGAGAGAGCTTAAAAACTTGTCCCAGCCAATCGAAAATTTTCTCACCAATTTAGAATGCCAACATACTAATACTCACCGAGTTTCGTCGAGAAATCTTTAAAACTCCATTTGTTTTCATACAACGACGTTCCAAAATAGGGCGTTATACGGGGAGTGGTCGGAAAAGTGGGACGATGCGAACTTCCACAGCGTTCGTCTTTGGGTCAAAGCATATCTGTGTAACAAATTTCGACAAGGTATCTCAAAAATTGCGACCTGTAGCTTGACCACGAAAACAATTGTGAAGACGTCAGACTGACAGGCAGACGGACGGGCTTAGATCGATTTAGAAAATGATTCAGTATAGGTCGGCGATTAAAAGATGGGTTTATATTAAACCTTTCTGGGTGTTAGATATCTGTGCCACACGGGTGGTTGTGTATAAATAACACGGATTGTTTTTTTTTTTTTTTTTTTTTTGGGACCGAGGCATTAGAATATTACCGCCATCTTTTGAACCTTGGCACTTTGCAAAAATAATATGAAACTTTCCGTTAGAGAGGACATTTATGTATCAGTCATGAAAATTGTTGGTCAAGGTGTTGTAGCAGCTTCAGTCATGCTAATTGTGTTTTGCTTTTGTGCCTTAGTAACGGATAAATATCTTGTAAATAACAAGAAGGTTGAGATAAGCATGTGAACATCTCGAGCAAATAAATTATGCTTTCTAATATTTTCGCAATTATGACATTGGTTTGGCGGGTAATAAGAGGCTACGCCAAGGCCGAGTATAACTTTCTCTTGCCGTTACTTTATTCTTTTCGTCGGATTTTTTTAATTTTGGTGTTTTGTTTTAAATTTGATTGTCCTTTGAATCGTTTCATTTCTAGAGGCTCAAAGAAATGTCTGCAAAGCACGCAAAGTTTTAGAAATTTGTAGCAACCTTTACCTGAACGAGAAGGCTTTAAATAACTGCATTTTATTCTTAGCCATATCCTCTAGTTCTCGAGAAACCGACGACAAATGCGTATGTCTACCAAAATGAGTCGTGTCGATGCCATTCCTTTGTGAATTCTAACAAGCAATTAGGAATTATTATACGATACGCGCGTCCCCAAATTGGTTTAAAAGGCAGAGTTGGAAACCGAGTATGAAGGATTAAAATCAAAATGATAGAACTTGAGTGTTGTGCAGTTGTGATAAATTATTAATATATTATTGCCCGTAATACGTAGCAAACGTATTCGTATTCGAAGGTAGTAGACAGGTGAGAAACTCATTACTTTACTGTTGCAGGTGAAAAATGTATAGAAATGTCTACACCATCTATAATAAATAAATTACATTTTATTTTGAATTCTTATGTACTGGAAGCTTCTATTTGTCCTTTGCATCAGCGAAGGCAATCATTCAATTCCTTTCCAAATCAAATTTCAGACAAATTCGTTGCAGATATGATAGATATGCATTTGAGATCAGATGTTTCGCACAAAAAGCTTTTACGTCCGTGCTCGGTCCAATCGAGACAGGATTAAAAAAAATCGTTTTTCTCACAAGTATAAATAAATCAAAGGGTATTTTCGCATGAAAAGCAGTATAAACTGCTACCAAAAGAAGAAGAAAAAAAAAAAGAACCAAAACTCAATGACCACGAATACATGGCTTAATTAAAATGATCAATAACTTGAGCGATTTAATTCACTGCCAACTGCAAGGGTAGATAATGTTAAATATTAAGCGATTTTTGTCATTGCCAGCTTATCCCGGATATAAAAGATGCAGGGGAAACGAAACCTTCATCTAGTTTGTCGAGGACTTGTAAGCATCTACGGGCACATGAAGGGGTTAAATTGAACTTGTAATTCCAAATTAATCAGGCTAAAATATGATTTTTTAAATATTTAAGTGCATGACTCATCAATATAACATACAGCATTATAAGATAGGCAAGTTCTGTTATGAAACGAAGGGGATAGTGGCTTTGAAAAAAAGAAATATACGAGACATAAAGAAATAATTATCGATAGGTAACACATCAGGAGTGACGTTCCTATTTTCCATTTTATTGTTATTGATGCGCCGTATATACGAGCGTATTATTATTGCGTATAATTTTGATTTTTTATGACTGATGTTGAGGTCAAACCAATCCCACCTGGATTAGGACATAACAACAGAGAAATTGGAAAGCAATATCTGTACAAACATATATTAAAAGGAAAACAAGAAGCTATTTATAATTTCGTATTTTTCGATTTTCATGCCTTCACACATACATACAGACACACACACACACACACATACACACACAAACACATTCACAATAGTGGTTATACAAAGACTTATAAGTATTGAAGAGAAAAAACGAACGTCACTCGATAATCATATATTTTGGTCGTATCTGTTGACCATAAAACCAGTGTGCTTATGTGCCTGTCAATGAGTTTCTTCATGACATTTGATTCTAGGATTTCTTTCTTTAACAGACTTAAGAGTCACTCACACATATACAGGGTGCCCCGTCTGTTAATTTTTTCTTTTTTCTTGGAGTTGGTCATAAAAATTTTATTTCTAGACTGATTCTACTTCATTTGTACGTGAACACCAACATCCCGTTCATACGTTTGCCACGACCCTTTTCGTAACTCTGCATTCAAAGATCAAACTCGTTAATAATGATTCTAATAGATGTACCCACTTGGCTTTTAAATCGTAATTTGCTTGTTTGGGTTATTCTTTTAATTTGCTTCACAAATCATCCTAACGAATTTAGTTCAAAGACGGTGCACCGTTTGACTTTGGTAGCCAATTGTCATCTCAAATTCGTGAAATTACTCATTCGCCAAACAGGGACTATATTATTTCAAGATTTGTGCAATATTTTACACTACGGAGCTAAAACCGATGTTTGATTGCGTTCAATTTATCAAATTTGCAGTATGGAAATCTATTCTTCAAAGCTGGCTGGAAAGCTTTCAAAAAGCTGGTATATACTTTAATTTTCTCTTCGCGATCATTTTCAAAAACAAGTGGCCGAATATGGCAATCGGCTTATAATTCATACCAAACGCTAATTTTTCGAGGATGAAGTAGTTCTTCCTGAATAACATGAGGATTTTGCTTTCTGCATTGTTTATGAACAGGTTTTGAGTACCTATTTATTGATGAGAAACCGAGTTGCATCTGAGGATATGATCTTTCCAGAAAAAGCGAGCATTTCGTGTGGATTTCATTTGCATAATCATCATCATTATAAGCATCCTTGTCCATGGTACGAATTGGTGGTGTTGTCGTCAGAGATTGAGCACCCTGTCTGTCGTATATGTATGTGTATCATGTGTAACAAACATTTACATGCTCTTATCACTGCTGGTCATTTATGCTATGTAATGTTTTCGTTTTTCAGAAGATTTCTTGTACCACTGCTGCTTATATTTTCTTTTATTACACTCCGTTTATGCGTGATGTTCATATACGAATATTGCTTTGTTTGTATTGCATGTGTATCAGTAATATTTTAGTGTCCATTTAATGTCCAATCTAAGATGAGCATATAATTTTTGATCGAACGTATTGCAGGGAAAACATTAGCAAGCGGCATCGTCACCATCTTACAGCCAACATCATCAAAAAAAAAAATGAGAAGGTCAATTGCATATACGCTACGGAATGTATATTCGAGTGGCTTTAACTGCAACCCTTCTCAACCAATTGCTTCGTAAATATCCCATGATAAGGGAATTTTCTTTTCATTAACTTTTGGCTTGTTTATGTTTTCTGTATTGCATGCTTGTGTGCGTAATGATATGAGGTAAAAGCTTCGGATAACACCATCATCGTCTCCATGTTCATATCTTCTTTTATTAAGCAAGCAGAGCGGGTTGCGTGTTACCTATCCGTTAAACCATAGCGAAGTTATTGTTTTTGGTAATTTTATTGGCCATTTAATGGGAGTTAGGAAAAATAATTGCAGAAGGAACTCCTGCGACGTGTTCACCTTACTTTTTTCAAATTTTC
This sequence comes from Glossina fuscipes, assembly GCF_014805625.2. Lineage (NCBI taxonomy): Eukaryota > Metazoa > Arthropoda > Insecta > Diptera > Glossinidae > Glossina > Glossina fuscipes. The sequence continues at coordinate 3,247,306 of NW_023998464.1, read as the reverse complement.
ATAAATCTTATATTTATCCATAAGGTTATATAGCTATTTTATTACTTCACTGCTGAGAGTGAGAGAAAATCGATTAGCGCTCGCATGAATCAATGAAAACAGTTAGACCGACAAGCTTTGTGAGGACCAAGGTCATCTCCACCTTGCGGTCCCATAGTTAGTTTTAAGTTTTATATATCTATGCATTTAGCATAAGCTCCTACACGTTAAATGAGCAAATGTGGTGGACAGGGGAATCGCTAGTGTCGCGTTCGAAGTAAGTCAGCGGACGTAGTTCGGGTGTAATTATTTTGATGGTTGAGAACTCCAATTTTGCTAAGGTGAAGTTAGCTGAAAATGGCGGTTGCTGTCTCCCTTCTTTCAGATCTAGCTGTCAATAGGTAGGCGTTATAGGTTATAAAATTTATTTGGGTCATCGTCAGTGCGAAGTTCGGGACTATTATTGTTTGAATGACATGTAATGTACAAGTACTGTACACTAAAAAATTTACAAGATCGTTTGGGCACATAGATTCCATATTTTATCTAGTTTAGGTAGTTTAGGTACAGTTGAAATTATGATATGATGTTGATCACCATTAATTTATAAGAAAAACTGTAGAAAGAATCAAGGACGAGAACTTGCTGTTGAAGTTGCTTAAAAGGTAAGCTCAACCTCATTTTGATAAGGAAAGCTAAACAGGAATTCCTGGACCAAGCCAATGAGCCTTGTCAGCAGCTAGCTCGTTGTCTTTACAGCCTGGATTTCCTCTGCTCATTGCGGATGGAAACTTTCACATCAGCTTTCAAAAATGCTTAACTGTTTCTATGCCGACTTCGCAATTCTCGACTAGGGGACCTGTAGAATTTTCTTTGTAGAAAAATTTATATAAATAATGGCCTTGACATCTTCCTAGATCTTCGCTAGAAGTTATACTCTCATACCTTTCTTTGTAAACAGTGATCGTTTATGATTTTTGTCCACACTAAGCAAATCTGTTCTTAGCTGTTGAAAACATTTACATTGTACTCCGTCTACAGCAATCACCCCTTTCTTAAGCCTCCATAACTCTAGTTTATCGTTGGAAAAGAAAGTTACGTGAAACTCAACTTTAATAACTTTTTAAATATTTCATGTGTTGTAAACTTATAATACATGAGGGCAACAGGTACGGATTTCTTTGTTCCCTTCTCAGTATGTTTTTTCATTGTTATTTTACTTTGATGCTTCAACAGGAAAGGCATGTTTTGGTTAAGGTAAAATATTAAACAAAACGAAAAATGTGATATGTTGCATAAACATATGAGAACAAAGAAAATAAACTGCAAATAAGTGAAAGGATTAGCTTACGTACGCCCCAGTTCAGAAAGATTCCTTGTTGGTTGAATTGACAGATCGGAACCATCTGTACGTTTCAATATCCCGCGCTAATCGCCTTCAGACATATTAGAAGTTTTTTACAACTGGATCTGTGCCATCGACAGCAGTGACGGAGAAAAAGTCGCTGAACTGAATCAGAATATCCGCTTGATAACGAGGACTCACACTTTATTTGAGGGAGTATAAGCAAAGGAAACATGCTAGCATACTTTCACTCTCTCTGGAAACTTTAAATCACCCGAGCCCGAGCCGTGTACGGTACGGACAAGTTAAGTTATGTGCGAATGTTTGTCGGAGCGATTTACTTCGAGTTTGTTTTGTCTGTTTGTCGGTCTGTCTGGTTATATATTCTTGCTTTCAACTTATAGGTCGCAATTTCCTAGATGTTCGGATGAAATTTGGCACAATGAGATGTCCTGACACATGGACGAACTCTAGTGGAAATGAATTAGACCGGGATATAGAGCTTTTTATTTAAGCTTCATTTTGAAACTCATTACTTGAAAGAACTCTTAATTCCAATATTTTTCAGCAAGCATCGGTGGAGATAGTATTCCGACCGTAAGTGTTCTCATGGGAAGTAAGCCTTGATATTGCAAAGAAGTGCAATTTTTGCTACTTTATGGCAATAATAGGTGCGATATAATAAGTAATTTGACAACGAGTACTGATGATAGAAAATGAACATTGCTAAGTTCCAACCTTCGTCAGTTCGTGCTTCGGGTTTTGCTATACCTTCTCCATACGAGTTCTCATTAAAAGCAAACCTTTAGCTGGCAAAAATTTTGATATCCTAATCTAAAACTATGTACTACATTTTTAGGCAAAAAAAAATGTTAACTTTACTAAACCTTAAACACGTGCGTGTGCATGCCCCTTTCCTATATATATTCTCAGTAAAAATAAGCATTTGCATGGTAAAAACGTATAACTTTCGGTATTTTGTGCCAAAGCCAGGGGAAAAATTGTCCTGACGAAAGTGACGTAGGCCATTTATTACTCGGCCTTGCCGAAATAGGACGTCTTTTTACTTATTTTATCTTAAATATATCACAATCGGCTATGTTTTTACATCAACCACCTAAGCAAAAGAGCTGACTAATTTAATGAGAAAAATTACTCAACAAATATTTTTGCCAATAAATGCGAAGAATGCCAAGACAATCGTGTCACTAAAACAAATATAGTTCGTAAGCTAATGGTCGAAACTTTACGAACTTTTGATACATATGCATCGGACGTGAGACTTATTTAACGAATGTTATCTATCTAAGTCAGCGTTAGACTCTATCTAGATATAGCACTCTCCGCCTATCCATCAGCCGGTATTTCGTTTACTAACTCGGCCAAGGAAAAAAAACATAGCCTACGATCTTTAAAAAATATTGAATTAAAATTCAGTCCAAGGTTCATACTAGCAATGTGAAAAAGGCTCCGAACTATTAACGAAATATGTTAATATGGTACGTTGGCTTAACGTGTTAGGTATCAGAGGTCCCACAACAAAATATGAATTGATAAGCTGGAGATTCCTTATTCCCTTAACCTTGTTTATATGACTGTCAAAATGTTCGAACACTAACGATTTTAGAATAACGAAACGCAAAATATATTCAAGTAAATGACTTCGAGTCTTTTTCCGATCGTAGTACGGAAACACATGGTTACATTTAAATGAATAAAATTTACATTTTTACTGCTAAATACAAAAAGAAAAAATCGTTTTTCATAAATTGAAACAATTTCCAACTGATGCTGCATATCCGGCAAATCGTTTAAACACAAATATTGTAAAATACCAGCAAGACTCTATTCGGGCATTGGTAGTGTATGTGCGTACACGTCCTGAAGTATATAATACTGTTATGAATGTGCACAAAGCACGGTACAAAAAAAAAAAGAAATCCAAACATTTTGTTAGATATGAATTTTCAGAGACTAAGGAATAATTTTGTAGACACTGAGCAAAACGCCTGAATATTTATCGAATTTTCATAAACAGGTAAAACAATAGCAGTAACCATCGTACGTATTATGGAGGTGACATTTGTTAGATATGGATTTTTAAATATAATCAAAGTTGGCAAATTTCTTAATAAAGAAAATCCTTAGGAAGGATACGTAAATGCCTATGAAAGTGTTGTCACAGAGTACGAGGAAATAATAATAATTTTTGCTGTTGGGTATCGGCAATAATTTTTCGTCGCTTATAGATTTTTATCAGTTTTTACTTTTTTATACTCTAATCAAAAGCCGACACAATTATTAGATGAAACCTTCTTTGCGAAAAAGAAAAAGGATCCTTTATGAGGTGAACTATGTACAATTCAATGTAATTACAGCACAAAAGTGTTACATTCTGAATAGCCTCCGGAAAAATATGTCTGATACCATAAATAAATTGTTGCAAAGTAAACCTAAGCCCCAATCAAGGAGTAAGGAGAAGTTATGCGTTCACCTCACTACGACTAAGTGCTAGTGCAACCCTTTTACAATTCATTTGACAGGGCGCGCATGTGTGCGTGTGTGTGTGTGTGTGTTTGTACGTGTAAGTATTTCTAATGGTTAATTTACGTTAAGGATTACAATAAACAAACTAATCTTTTGTAATAAACACTATCGAAAAAATCGTCGACTTTGGCAAAGAAATCCACAAGCAGATGAAAAAACGCGCATTGTAAGATTTCGTAAATGAAATGAAATTTCTAAGAATATGTTGCCTGTGGTGTTAGATAAAATATCAACATATGCACCCTTTCACACCGCGCCCGTTTACGTGGAATTCTTTTACAATAAAAATTTTCAATCTGAAATACAACAGTGTAGTTTTATACACATTGTACGACTTTTATATTTGTGTTGGACGTTGCGAATGTAAGCTAAGGAAAATTTTGTTGTTATCCTATAGTATAGAATCTAACGAAATAAACAAGAGAAAAAACTGTAGATAATCCCTTTTACTCATAAACTACAAACCAATTGCAATCCTTTCATCTCAAATTGTTGCTCTCACCTAACAATTTCCCGTTGAAGTTATCTGCGGTGTACGCACACTACACATATAAATTGTTTGTCCGTTATGCTTCAATGGCAGCTTAAGCAACGGGAAGGATAAACATTGTTTTCTGTCTAATTTACGATCTAAGCATACGTTAAATGTATATCATTAGAAAATATCCGTTAGATAAAACATAGCCGAATGCATTTCGACCTTAATAGTTGAAAAAAAAGCATTATAACCTAAGGATATTGAAGCAGGGTATAAGGGCTCAATCTATTTTCTTTCTTATTCGCGCAATAAATAGGACCTCATTTGGGTTCTAAATTAATCAAAGGCATTAATTGCAAAGAGAAACTCCTTTCCATTCTCATATCGGTAAACTTTAGCAAGAACGATTGCTTTAACAGGACACTGTATCCGTTGGCACAAGTTTTCATATTCCTTTTCGGAGAATATTATGTCCCCTGCAACGTTCGTTGAGAGAGCGTGAAAAGAATATATGCGTTGCACAGATGGTTTTCTCGGACACGTAAAATGTTAACGTAAGTAGACGAGATCTGTAAAGTGTCTCTTCTAGGCCGCCGTCATTTTTAGATGAAAGATGTGTATGCAAAACTTAACTTGAAACGTATAACAAAGTTGAAAGCTTGTGAGATCTGCACGTTTATATCTCTTGCGTCGTTCGTAACTTATTAAAGGACATCATGACTTAATGCTCAACCATTACTTATGCTTCGTGCTATTGCGTCCCGGAACAACTTTAAATTATGCGTGGCCAGATTGGGTGCATGTGATGACAATGTATTTAACTCCAATACCGCCTTTGCAACATTACTTTTTTCTTTTGTTAGAAGACTTTTTTCTGTGCAAAATGTTCCGATTTTTCAGCACCAAATTTTTTTGCTTTCGCTAGACGCACGTTAACATGGAAATCACCAGAATTTTAGCCTTCAAGCTTTGCAAAGATGATAAGGATGGTCAAAAACGGCTGCCACAAAACCGAACAGTAAGTAGTCGCGACTATGAAGTTCATGTTTGTGGGCTCAAATTTCAGTGCGGTAGACCATAATTGGTCGTAGATGTAATGAGTACTTGGTCGGTAAAGGCATCATATAAACGGCGATTTAGCACATACGAACTACCCTGGGCCTATGTTTTTCTCTCTGTTCTCACTTCTTTCTTACCATCACCGTGTTGCACACATGGAGGATATCCCTATACAGTAAAAATACGAAGAGCGACTCTTCGGGAGTGAAAATATCAATGCCTTCTAACTCATGCACAAGCAAGAAAAAATCGTTTGATGGCTATATATTATAGAGCTATTGTGTTTTTCAGTGAATTATTTGATCGTAATTCACTTCAATACAATCCTACCCCTAACTCTAATGGCAAACTGCTTGAATTTTGTTTGGCTAATTTCGTGGAAATAGCTGTAAATTGCTGCCCATCCTTTAGCTTACTTGAGGATTCGTATCATCCAGCAAGTTGCACTTCCTTTCATTGCATAACATGATTGTCCGTTGAAACATTCTAATATGTCAAATCCTCAATAAACATTATGACTATAATAAAACTAATGTCTTACTGTTTAAATCTCATCTTTAGCATATTATGCTCGATTTTTCTGCTGGGAATGTTGAAACCCTACTATCATCGTGCTGTAATGTATTAAACTTAACTATTTGTGCAACCGTGTCGATCACGGAAGTGCCCTCGAAGCAAATGCCCGCCGTAGTTTAACAAGACTGTTAAATATTCCAAAAATAGGAAAAAGAAACCTTTCAAAAAGTTTATGAAAAGTGATTCTGCTTACGACTATTTCGCCTATTCTGCTGGAAGATATAGGTTTAATTACCTCAGCCGCCAGTGTTGTTGCAGATTCCTTCAGGTGATAAAATCCTCACTGCTCGTTAATCCTAAATATTTTTATAAGATTGTCAACTTCAAGAGAATACACGTTTTTCTCCCTCCTTCCTTTTAATCGCTCCGAGTCCTCCTCTGATATCGAAATCTCAAATCTCTTTGCTGACTACTTACGTCGGAATTTTTCAATTGCAAACTCCGATTTAACTATTAACTGTTTGTATCTTATAACCAACTCGCTTTCGACTTCTATATCAGAAAACGACGTTATATCAGAAAACGACGTTTCACATGATTTGAGGTCTTTAAAATATAATTGTGCGCCTGGGCTTGATGGCGTCCCATCATATATATTCAAATCATACTCTGACGAGCTATGTGGTGTTATTTCAAAAATTTTTAAACAGTCCTTGACACAGATGTTTTCTTAGCTAGACCACTTGGGCCTGTGTTATGTGGTCCCCTTCCTATAAGTTTTGCGTAGATTTAATTGAATCCTTTAAAAAACAATTTTTACTGTTTGCTCTTAGGAATTTGTATTGGGACCCCTAATCTCTCTGTCTCCTTATGGAAATAGATTGCGTCTGTTATCTCCACCGTCACTTAAGAAACGTAGATTTATTCTTGGTGTTTCCTTCTTAATTAAGTTAATAAATGGTACTATTGACTCCCACATTACTTGGTAAGATAAGCTTTAATGTCCCGAATCGTTTCTCTAGGCACATTATATTCACTAAGCTTACTCAATATTCAATTTAGAGGTGTTTGCAGAAACCTAAATGATATCTAATAAGAGCAATTTGCCTAAGTCGCATTTAAACTAATTTGCTATCTTACCATCCCACTATGGTTCGAAAATTAACTGGTTGTGTTTACTGTTATCTATTGACAAGTTTCTGCGTATTTGCAATAGCTTAGGGGTTCACTTGCAACTTGGATCTGCAGCGGTGATGGGTGTGTCTCTGCGCTAGTTCTGCACGTGCTTCTTTGTTTCTCTGTCTTATTTATTCATACATGAATCACTTTTATTTTTTTTTTTCTACTTCTTCTTATATACTTTACATAAGTTTTTAATAATAATTGGTATAGGATGTACTTCCAAGTGTCAATTGAATTCGGGGGACAAAATAAATAAAATAATTGAATAACACCCTATCGAAGTTCTACTCGCTAGAAGACTTTTGCCGACAGACTACACGACAACACCACCCCCTATCGTTAATCACCTTCCTACTTATTAATTTTGCATACAAAGTTAACAGTTAACAGGACTTACTTCTAAATTACAAGTAATGCAAAATCAATTTTTTTTTTTTGACTTGATTGGTGTATGGGGTGTGAATATTTAGTGCAATTCTTTTCATACCTATCACCGAGAGATGAGGAGTTTTGTCAAAACCTTTGTAACATTTAAAAGGACGCCTCACGGACGCCATAAAGTATCTATTCATATATATATATATATATTTATGTAACTAGGCATATATAGAAAATACAAGCAAAGAATAGATGATGATGTTCCAGCTCTCAAAAGTGCACGACTAAATAAATTCATAACCAGTACAGATATCAGTATAGTACAGCAAAATTAAATAGAATAGATATAGAAGCAAAATAGATAGATATTTGAATTTAAATTTGTGTATATTTAGGCTGCAATCAAAAATGTGTAAGCTGATAGAAAAGATAATTTAGAGCTAAACAAACACCAAGGTATGATAAAAGCAGTAAGTAATAGCTCAACGCTACAGAACTTATACGAATACGTGTATCGCTAGCAAGACAAGGGAAAGAAGGAGAACACCCATGATGTTGACTTGCAGAAAATGCAGTAACGGATCAAACAAATAAAGATTCATACATTCTACAAAGCATCTTGAACGGACTCTGAAGTTGGAAGTTGGTGTGACAACTAAGTTGGTTCATAGTGCCTTGCAAGAACACTAGAAGCATTAGGAGAGGATACTATACTCTTAATCAATTTACCAATGAGACTAAGCCCCACCATCTCGCGGCCATTTTCAAGTGTGTGAAGATCAATGAGCATCAACTTGTAAGGCTTTAAATATGAAAACCAGTCTAAGCTCCGTAGCGCAAAAATGTGAAAAGTTCCATTGCATCGACTAAGTCAGGTCAATACGATACTTGGTAGTTTGGTGTTCAGACTACACATGTATATTCCAAAACTGGCCGAAGCATTTAGTGACGTTAGGTTCATACATTTAATTTGTCTCTTTATAAAATCTAGACCCGATTTAGCTTTATTGGCACATGATCCAATATATAAATTGAATATAAACTTTGGGTCAACGATCATCTATCTAACTCATTATACATGGCTACATAATCCTGTTTGCAGCTAACAGTAAGGTAATTAGTCGGCGTAATAATGGACTATCGCAGGGAAAGCTTACGGCGTGTTTTCAAGTTCAGAGACAACCCCTGACATCATTCAACCAGCTTATTTAAATCTAAATTAAGACCACCTCCACCATTAACGTAATCATAGAATTAAAAGAAAGCAAGGCTTTTACGTCATCCGCAAATAAAGCGCACCCCAACTCGTTGTAGGAAGATCATTGAAGAGTATTGTAAGCAAAAGTGACCCAAGGTTACTATGCTAGGGTACCCTGAACGAAATCTTGAGCATCCTTGAATGACTTGCATTAAACTACACCCTTTGCATACAATCCTGTAAATAATACCGAAGCCACGGTACTACGGTATCGGTAAAGCCCAGCCACTCCAGTTTTAGAAGTAAAAGGTAATGGGTTACTCCATCAATTGCTTTTGAAAAGTTAGTATAAATAACATCTGTTTGCTTACGTTCGAGCTCAATGATTTTGAAATGTTTCCAGTAACTCGCCGCTCAAAGAGCTTAGGCAAAACACTAAGTTCAGCTGTGCCCCTATAGTCACTGATAACTAGCGGAATGATGGAGCTAGATTTTCAGGTAGGCGGGAAGTACCCTGTCTACAGACTTTTATTGAATACATTTGTCAACACACCTAATGCTAATACACCGTATGCACGAATAGTTTAAGAGAGTGGTCGGAAATGGATACTGTACCTGAGCCAGACAAGTGTACTCTTTCTCAAAAAATGCCGCACAATAGTCAGTAATCTCCTTGAAAATAGGCAATTCGGGGTCTTCATATTACATCACCGAAGGGAAGCCTCTGTCTTTCATTTCGAATCAATTAACACAAAAAATTTCTTGTGGCCCTCTTATAATGCAAGCAATTTCTGTAACATCTGCAACATTTTTCAAGGAATTATAATCACGTCGAGCATTGGAATAGGGGGTAAAGTAAATGGTGCCATCATTGCGCTTAAAGTTTTTTGAAAGCCTACATTTTTGATTGCGAACCCTCTTCAGATGAATAATAAACCAAACGGGATCGGTGCGCTTAATCGTACGCGGAAATAACGTCCGAAAATATATTGTAGATCACTAGCAGCGAACAATCAATGTCATTGTTGTTTACAATGACATTGGTTGCTATGTCATTGTTGTTTACAATGACATTGGTTGCTGGTTAGTATGCTTACGACTTTAAGCATATCACTCTTTGTTTTACCAAAGCTTGGAGTGGTAATACACATAACATTAGAGCGCCATACTTCCCACCTCCAACCTTGAGTCGACTATTAAGTAATAGAAATAACGTAGGGCGATGACTGTCTTACGGACAAATGATTCGGTTATATCCGCTGGGCACAAAGATTAATGTCGTGAGAAAATACAAGATTGAATAATTTTCCATAGACATTGTAGATATCATTTAGCTGATATAGATATAGTTCAAAAATGACATCGAAGAACTCAGTAAGTAGACTAAGACATGAAATTGGCGTAGAACTGCCCAAGTCCTCTACCGCTTCCCATCAGACGAAGTGTACAAGAAACTTCTCAAAATCACCAACATGTTATTAGATTTATCAGATTTAATTAATAGTTATCAGTGATTAAACCGGTCTTTGTCTTCAGTCACGTTTCAGTGAAAATTAAAATATGATGCATGTAACCACTAGAGTGTAACAAGGTATCACGGGACATCTAACATTTGGATAGAGCACTGACAGTTCACTCCTCGGACAACTCGGAGGAGTTGGCTAGACGGGCTTTGATGCAATAGACACTGACGATAAAGAAGTAGGCGAAGCATTCAATGCTTGCTTTCTGCAACAACTGAACTTATTTCAAAGGGCACTTACTGGCCATAAAGATTTATTTAGAATACAGCGCCATAAACTTAAACGACGAGCACAATTCAAAGCTTCAAACATGTCGAATATAGGCTGATATTTTTAAAAAATTTATCCGCCAAAGCCATTAGTTCCTGCTTCACCCCAGAGAACTGAGAAAATTCTATAATCGGGGCACAACCAGAACAGCCACATAGGTGTATTCATTAACGCGTCCGCTGACCTACTTTTTAGAGCAGCGCAAGAGAAGGTCCGCAATTGATTCGGTTTAGATCTGGCACTTCTTATAGAGGCAATTCATCATCATCTGGTAACATTGTTATATTAGGACGACACAAAAAATGAACCACACTACCACTAAAGGTAAACTAAAACACTCAGCAATTCGAAAAGTTTATAATATGAGATTCATTTAACTAATGTTAATATTAATAATCGCTGCAAGTAACAATAATGACGCAATTGGTTTTTAATGTCACTGTAATAGTTTAATCCAAATCCAGAAATCAAAAATAGCTTTTATATAGTTAGTCACCAATCAAGATCCGCTGTATAGTGTAGCTGTTAACATGCACCCAAACAGAAATTGTTAGCGTTTTACTTTCTTTTCCTCCATAGCGCTTGATAAAGCGGGAAAACGGGTAACGAATTCCTTTTCAGCAGGAGTGCAAGTTTGTAATGGAATTAATCCAGATATATTCTTGATCAACATCACATTCGAAATCGATTTACACCTGTCAGTCGGTCTACCTAATGTAAATTACTATCCAAATTTTTATTTTTTTGCCTTTTTTATTATCACTTATGTAAGATACATACCTAATATAGTGTTTCGATTTATGTAAAAAATAGTTTAGGCGAAAGCAGCGAAATCGAAAACGAAGAATTCATCAAGAGAGAAACCATCCTCCAACCAACTCAATCTTAACCAATAGCTATAATATATATATTTATGAAAAGCACAAATGCTGTTGATTTCTTAACGCGTGCCCTAATAAGAAAAAGTCGATTTCCCTAATCCGACATAAAATAATGAGGTTGGTTGTACCCTTCCCTACAGGAACGCATGCTGTGACACATACACGTAGGCGTACGTTGAAGTGAAGTTTGTCGCAAATTAAAAAAACGTTTGCACTATGCTGCTGATGCACCGCATTTTGCTATGTTTCTGAGTTTAATTGAGCAGCGATTTCAGTACAGTTAACCTTTTAATTATTTATTAATAACTTTTTCTTTTTATTCTAATATACACTCTTTCTTTTTTGTTATAGAATATATATATAAGGGTTTCATTTCCTGCTGTTAAGAACAATTTAAATATATCACGATTTCAATTTTGTATTTAGTACAATGAACAATACGCCTGAAGAAAACGACTCGTCGGTTAGCGGAAAGGTCATCATTTACAACCGCTACATAGCCGTAATGAACTTAACGATTGATTGCATTAAAGAAATTTTATTACAAGAAAGACCACAATTGTTTCGGAAAACATTAAAACCCTCAAGTGGTAATAATTTTTGTTTGACATGGCTGCAAAACCTTGAGAGGTCATGTCCATCTTTTATTAATATGCGATTGCAACGAATTACAAACGATTGTTCGCTGCTGTCTCCCCCAATGTATGTGGCGTACGTGAACGACATTGTAAAGAAAAGAACAGAAGGAAAAGATAAACAAGAAGCAAATATTAAAAATATAAACGACTAATACACAAACTTTGATAAGATTTGAACCCCAAAAGAATCATAAGGCGCTAAATGTAAGTCACAATGCCATTTAAGAAACTAAAAAAGGACATGAAACAATTATTTGTTATAAAGTTGTATGGCAAGAGAATTTAGGCACACATTTCATGTTAGTAATTTAGCACATATGCGCAACAAACCTTAAAAGGTGAGGGGAAATAAAACAAAAAAAAAGAAGAGATATTTATATCCACAAAAACCAATTTTTATTTTATGAAACTATAATCTCTTAATATAATCTTTTTTATATATTTTTTATATCATCAAAACGACGCTTTGTTCATTTTAATGGGGTTAAGTAGAATTTTATGTAATAAATATTGCTATACCCGACATCACTCGTAGAGCAAGGGTATGTTAAGTTTGTGAGGACGTATGCAACAGCCAGAAGGAATTCATATAGACCAACCTGTTATTATACCGATTAATTCGTAATCATGTTCTGAATCGGTTTAAGCATGTCTGTCCGGGTGTCCGCCTTGTTATCTTGCGTCCAAATTTTAGGCTGAAATTTTTAAGATATTTTAACGAAATATGGTGCACTGACGTTTTTGTCCCAATGACGATCGTTGCTGAAAATGGACCTCTTTTGGAGCTCATATGATGCTTATCTGTCAGTGCCCCATGCACTTCGCCGGATCTAAGTTTCCCTAATGAAATCGTTCTTTTGTCATGCGGAAACTGAAGATCGGTTCGAGTAGGGAGGTCGCTTTGAAAATTTCTTCTCCCTTCTCGTCAAAATATATTTACTTTAAGGAAGTCTGCTTTGTTGATCATGCAGAGCCCAGATAGGGCTGTACGCTTTTACTGTGATTTGATTACGCATTTGATTGATGCATTTGATCTGATTTATTTATTATTTATTTATTTAATTAAGTTCCGCTACCGATACTATGATTAGCCAGATATGAACTAAAATATAACTGAAAATTACTAATAATATACAAAGACATCAAATTTCTGTATTTATGCTAATGTGCAGCAATTTGCAATCTTACAAGTGATTACAATAAATGAAAAATAAGTTAAAGTAGTTAAAATCTACACAAGCAGTGTAAGTACCTACGCACATGCGATTAAACTCAAGTTTATAACGTAAGCAGATACACATTGTTCAGCGCTAAGAGAAACCAGAATTCCATTGTGAAGGTACATATACCCGCCGGAAAAAAATTGGAAAAATTGTTAGGACCGTGACAATTTGAATTCGAACAAAAGTGAGCAAAATAGTTATTACTTTCTAAGCATACAAGCGGACATAACCGAGAAGCCGAATAAGTGGTAATACTGGTTGAAAATTTTACATATTACCCGAAACGGCATGAACAATTCATAATCGGTTAGGAATTGCGGTAGCTTCAAAAAAGCAAAATGTCTTGAGACCCTGGTAGGAATACTAACATCAGTGTGTTTTAATAACGCAGGTGAAGTAACGTCAATCTTTATTAGTTTATACAAAAACTTTACATTGAACTTCTCTCCTTCTTTCTTTAAAGTAGGTAAACCTATCAGTTTTAATCGATTATCCGCAACAACAACGTGGATATGAACCCTGAGGTTAGAATTGAAAACAATACCTAAATTTTTAAAATTGGACATATCTTCCAGAACGTGGTTAGCTATGCTTTAAGAGAGGCACAACTTACTAATCGCAGAAGCTTCACACCTCATAATAGGTCATAGGAGAGAGATTGTTTAACATTATCTGCAAACATAAAAAAACACTGCAGCGTTGAATGCACACAGGGAAGTCATTCCCAAATAAAATAAATGAAAACTGCGGAACACCAGAAGTAAATGCAGTTGCCCTGTTTATGTCTTCATCTAGATGATGAATGGCAACTAACGTCTGGCAAAAAATTTCAAAGTTGATTATAATTCGTTTTAGCAAACGATCGTAGGTCACTTTTAATTTCACATTTCACGCATCCCATTGTCTAGCCAATTTCATACATTTTCAATTTAATTTATGTAATTAACGTGGAAAATCACAGTAAAAGCACCAGGACTTCAACAGCTTCATTATAAATTAGATGCTCTGTCACCTCTTTTGTTTGGTTGCCTTTTCTTTCAAGGTCGATGTGCACTTGGCGCAAATTAGGCTAGTTTTAGTTTTAGATAGCCTAGGGCAAAGTTTTGATTCAAATATTGTGGTCATTACGAAAACGCAGGGCGACTTGCTGTGTTGTTCCATGAAAACCGCTTCAGAATGTTCGAGTAGCTTTAGACTGATAAGAGACAAAGTTTGCAAAAAACTATAGTCACGGAAATTATTGATTGATATATCATATTTTTCAAAAAGATAAGAGTGCTCATAACGAGATTTCAATGTCTGGAGAGCCTTTAGGTAATTTTTGACTGGGTAATTGAAAGGCCTTTCGATATTCCAGTGCACGAATTTCAAGACGATGCAAAATGCCTCTGTTGTGGTGTGCTTTATCTGTTTGTTATTTGCATGTTTTCTAATGGTGTAATAACTGGAAAATAAAAAATACATTTTTTTCTAATTAAAAAAAATTCTTTTCTAATAGAAGTTTGTACGTATTTTGGCCAGCGATGTCTATTGCTGAAAATGATAAAGTCATGCGAAGTATCAATGTGCACAATGGTTAAGTTCGATGATTTCGACCTCTCCCCACATAAAATAACATTTTCCGTTTAGTATTATTGAGTTATTCAGTGTATACAGACGCCTATCATAGAATGCTCAAAATTGCAGTTTTGACGTTAATTACGTTCATTTGCTTTCATTGGTTGTCAAGCAAACAAACGAAAAGCTTTGCGTATTAAAATTGGTGGAGAAAAGTAGATCTACTACGACAATCCCAAGCGCAAATAGTCATAAGTTGCATGGCCATAAAGTTTTGTTGTGAATACGATGGGATCAGCAAGGTATAGTTTACTACCGAAAGAAATTGTTACTGCAGCTGCCTACCGATGTTAATTCAACAAATCGAACGATGTATTGTTGCAAAAAAGAGCAGCAACAGCGGTTAACAGACGTAAAGTCACCATCTTACACGACAACGCTCGGCCACACGGGGCCAGAATTGCCAAGGATGCAATGTTGCAGGTCGAATAGAAATTTGTGCCACACCCAGCATATTGGCTAGATATAGCGCCTTTTGATTGCCACTTGTTCAGATCGATACAGCACGACTTGGCTGACACGCGGTCGCGAAATGCTGAAAAAGTGCGAAAATCAGTTGATGATTGGTTCGTTGGCATACCTATATCATTCTGTCGACACGGTAACGCCATGTTGCCAGAAAGTTGAGAAAAACATGTTGAAGTGAACGGAATGTATTTCCATATATATATGTACGGTACCAATTTTGCTCAACAAATACCTTTTTCGAGTGACAAAAGGGCCAAAATACATGCAAGCATCTAATGTTTATTTACTTATACTTATTTGTTTTTATTCCTCGGTTAAGTCCAACTCTGATTTGCTTCCATAAGTTTTCTATCTGCTGTGCATTTGTAGGACTCATCCTAATTTTTAATAACTTGAGATGTTTTTCGACGAACGCCGTATAATATTCCAATGCCTCATGGATGCATATTTTGCAGCTGCGTCTGAGTACTAAATTAATTATTATATTCAGACAACGCACTAAAAACTTCCATTCAATCTTTTAATGCTGGGTTTTCTTTTGTTTAACGCAAATTTTTTTGATTTCCACAACCTGACAATCCTTCACAACAAAGTTGAGTTGCATTATCACTTTTGTGTCAGAGTAGCAAATTTGATACAAAGTGCCGAAAATGGTGACAAACAAGCACAATCACATGCTGTGATGGCAAATGACAGGTCGCGATGCCAGAATAGGCCCGAGTTGTAAACGAAGGAACGTTCTGAAGTGAACAGAAGGAAGGCTGAAATGTTCTGTGGGGAATAAAATTGCGGGAAATGATAGGCGCATGGAATGGTGACTGCTTACATTTGGAAGTTTAGCTTCTTTGAGACAAGAGAGGCAACTTCGAGAATTGCTCATACCGAAGGCTTTCGTAACAGTAACTAAACGGTAAACAAACACTCCTTGCCAGTACAAAAAAGGAAATTTTTGAAGCGTCAGCGATGCACATCTCATTGGAATATGACTACAAGTACGTAATTTTTCAAGTCTGGCATTGAAGTGTGACCTGATCCGGGGCATCGGTCAGCACTCAATTTTTCCACGGCCTTTTTTTCATCAGATATGTAGATGAGCTTAAGTATTTAAAAGCGATTGCAATATAGAATTTATTGACAGATCTAGCTTAACTCATCCCGTTTCAAAGTATTGACTAGAAAAAAAGCATTGAACAACGAAATAAATATAACGATAACAACGAAAGCGACAATGGCATGATAATAAGTTAGGTATGAAGCGCGAGGATAACGATCTAAATAAAACCAATATAAAGCAACAATAATAAAATATGGTTAAAGCACTGGATATGTGCCTTTCGGAGAGTATATATAAACCCAATTGGACAAGTTTCGGGTGTAGCAAAATCCACTCTCTACCTCGAACTCTTAAAATGTCAAGTGAACGCGTTAGCAATTGCATAACAACCACAATTTGGATTTTGATTGGATTAAAACAAGCATTTGGCGTCAACGATGTTCGTATAGGTGTATGTCCGCATACGTGTAGAGCTACATGCATAACCAGCAATGAGCAAGAGACATGCTAGCAATTGAGATGAGTAACCGAAAATAAAACGCAAATCTAACTTAAACATAAAAGCATACAAATATAAGCTCAAACCGAAATATGTATTTTATGTTAGTGGTTGTAAGCTCGTATGTTTTCATTTTGTAGCGACTAAAATCACTCCGTATCATATCAAATGCAATCGTTTAAGCAGAGGGAGAGAGAAACTGTTGTTATTGTAATACCTACGAACAGCGGATGTGCGGCGGTAATCATATCAAAGACTGTGCTAGCCACCACCCACCCCCTTCGTTGAATACCACATATTAGAACAAAACAAAAAAAAAAACAAACATAAAATGTGTTGACAATTCATGGCTGGCAGGAATATTTGCATGTCCATATCCGGCTAAAAACAATACCTCCGCACATACGTATGCACTAACAGAAGTTATGGTGAGGTATTCATTCATGTGCTAGTGTTTGTTCGCTTTTGATTAGAGAGCGATATTGGAGCGATTGTGTACATTTTTAGGCAATTAAAATTCCCAAATTCCAACGATATCAATTCTAATTTTTATGATTGTTCTGTGATTTGGTTACATATGCGATGTGCATACATAAAACATATCCACCCAAATTTATCTCAAAACAGCCACACAACAGAACAAGCTAACGTATCCGTGCATGTATTTCTCACATACGGCGAATTTTTGGTTTGATTTCATTCGTTCATTTATGCATTCACTTAGTTAGTCAATGACTAAGATTTAAATTTTCATTTGCATTCAGACAACTACGGCAGCAGCAGCAGCAGCAGCAGCAGCAGCAGCAGCTTAACGATGGCAACATCAATATTTTGTGCATTCGAAAAATCCATTTTGCACCATTCAAATAGTGATTAAGTTCAACTAGCACTTGATTAGATCTTAAATTTTACATCTATCCAATAGTTATACCCTTTCGGTCAGGTTTCGTTGTGATGAAATTGTACGCGGACGTATGTGCCGGAGAGCTCTCTGTTTAATTGCAAATACATGTATGTATATGCGAGTATACGACTATTTTGTGTTATTGGCTGTTCGCCTCTAATTGTTTGCATATACGTATATATATATATATAAATATATATATACATATATATTTTTTTTTTTGGTGAAAATTGCTTTTCTAATGTTTTATTCCCTCAATGGGGAGCTATGCAAACAAATCTGCGTGCACAACCCTCTTGCTGCTCTTGTTATTATGTATTTAAGGGTATGAGATTGCCAGCAAGTACAGGTTTGGATTACAGTTGAAAATAACGTTTCTATTAGAGTGCTTTGTGCAGGCATCTTAACAACTGATATACGAGGTGATTTAGAAATACTATTTGCAACTAAGCCGATGTAGGTATAATTTAGTCGAGCCTACGTTTAGATAATTGAAAGTGAAACATTCGTTTATTTCACGTGACGCAATACCGTGTACATCAATTTTACTCATTTCAACATTCGATGTTCAAAACAATACTTACTAAAACTTGTAATGTTTCGAAAAATTTTCTGGGCTTTTATATTATTTATATGAACATACTTTTACAAGCGTGCAATCAACTCCTTTGTACTTGACCGACGTTTCGAGATACCGATGATTTGGCCTATCTTTTTTGTCTAATTGTCACGATCACAGAAATTAAAACAGGGAGCCTTAAATGACATGATTAAGTAGTGAATGTGATCTACCGAGCACTTTACACTTTCCCGACAAGAAGAAAAGGCAGTTTTGAGAAAGAAGGCAAATTTTTTGTTTTATTTTCTCAATAAGTTTCTATCTGGATTCTTCAAAGATTCGTTTCAGATATATGCGACGATCATCGAAAAATTCCATCGAAAAATGGTTTGCATAGGTTTACCAGCACTCTCACAATTACACAATTTTCCATGTATCTTTTATTTACTATGTGTTATATATTGCACCACAAATTGTGTGTTATATTGTTATATGGCAGCCAAGTCTTTCTAAGACAAGAGTTCTTACCACTGGATTGCGATTTTTACGATTTAGCGTAGATTTTATTCGCAATTCTTGGAAAACCCATACACAAAAAATTATTTGCAGAAACTTATGTTTAGAACGATTCAAGGCTTCGAGTGGACTTTTCTCTTTAAAATCCCCTGCACATGGGCCTTTCTCCTAATAACCATCAATACCATCTACAGGTCTAGTTTTCTTAATACTTATTACCTTCTGAATGTCTTCTCATTCAGCGCCAGTGGCATAAAGTTTCTGTACTTTATGACGGTGATTGGTAGAACCTTTTAACCCCGGTGTTTCTTCTGAACATATCAACTTCAATTCGTACAAAATAGTAAAGTTTTCTTTGGGAGTTATATGACAAGACCTGTGATCATCGCAGCAATATATCATACGTTATATATTATGTGCTATATTTCTTAACTTTATTTTGGAATGTGCTAGTTAGAGTAGTGTAGAGTGCTTAACGCCGACCTTGCTCGATTCTTTTTAATTCGCTTTAGATGAAAATTGTCGAGATTTTTTGATAAATAATTGGATAGATTGGAACCAATCTTTGAATTCCCTCTCATACAAAAGTACCTAGTAAGGTTGAGCCTTTTGTATTGCAACAAAATCAAGTTTGTAGTGTTTGATTCTCAAGTTTGGTCCAGAATAGGGATTTCACATATTTCACATTTTTACTGTGCCATATTTGTACTACATCGATCCCATCCACATGCAAAGCTTCCCATGGATGCGAACCCTCATATGGAAACCCGATACAATTTTTGGTATTTTATGAGGAAAATGTATGCATGATTACATTGGGCGGAACGCTGTAGAGTATTTCATAGTACATAAAGTTTCCATTTGCCCGTTCTTTGATGTTAAATTTTACCTTTTATTTAATTCAGTTGATTTTTTAAGTTGGCTGCGGGACTTTATTAAAGACAAATTTCGTACTCTATCCAGAGCTACAGACTGAGCATACTTCAATTTTGAGACAATAATTTTGAAAGAAGAAATATCTTGCAATAAGTGGTCTTGCTTAACATATTCTGTCAAGAATCCAACCTTGCACTATATGCATAGTTGAGTTCGCGCAGGAAAAAGAGTCTGACATTGGGAAGATTTTCTTTGACGTAGCTTTTAGCGGTTTTTGATTTTGCAAGATTTTTGGAAGGGTGCGATGTCAGAGAGAGGATTGAAAAAGTTCTGAAAGGAGGAAAAACGTCTAAGTTGGACGTCGAGAAAATGATTGGAAAATCGATATGGAAAATTAAATTATCTAGAATGAACTCCGCAAAGGAAGTGTGATGCCGAGTAATTTGCGAGAAGACTAGGAACAATTTAAGAAATAGTGTAAAGGTGTGAAACATATTACGAACAAGAAATTGTTATGAACAAAAAATTATTGGTGAAGAAGAAGAAATATGTAATTTCGAAAAGCTATTAAGCAGAAGAGTCAAAAGTTGTTTAACACTAAATCTACCTAATCCTATCAGAAGCGGTCAAATGACCGCTTCAAGAAAACATATGTATCTTAGTAAAGTAGATAGTAAACAAAATATTTTTCTGATGCTGCAATAAAAACTTGTTCCCCGCTTTTCGGTGTTGTAGGTTTTATTTACTTTTACGCATTTTCATCACATTTTTTACAAATTACAGCGTTTTGTATTGCACATTTTCCACATACGTATTTTTTATATTTTATACAAATTTTGTTTGTTTTGTTGACTTTACAATATCTTATTTGACAAGATCTCCGTTCAGAAGAAACAGTATTTGTATTTATTATTGTTCTTGATGAGCATTCTTTGCTTGTCTGTTTCTCTTTCTAACATTCGGTCCCAGGTTCTTATGCCAATTGAAATAGAAGCTCTTGCCTCAATATTTCCTCACCCGTCGTTTCTTTATATAAAGTACAAGCATATATCCCGGCTAAATCTAAGATATTGAAAAATATCTGTAAAGGCCATCTTTGACATTTAGATTTTACACTATATTTTCTGGCCATTTGATCGGTTACATCTACACCGAATCTTGCGGTATTGTAAAATCGAATTGTCTCTGGTATACGGGTGTCATTCTTTTCAATTTCAACAGATGAATGCATTGAACTCACTAAGTATCAATACTTTTTCATCGCGTTTACCTTTATAAATTGTAAGAATAAAATCTTTCGATTTGTATAATATTGTTGAGAAGCGTGTTATACTATCCTTTGCCTGTCTCGCTAATTTTGGTAGGTCTCTTTTATTTCTCCGGATAGTTCCAACAAGCGTAGTTCTTTTTGCCAGAAGTTTACTCGCTGGCGACGCACTTCTAAAAAAATTGCCAACTGTTATATTTCTCCCATGGCCCGTATATGGTTCTGCTAATTTCAAAGTTACAAACTCTCCAAGTGGGATTGATGATTCTCTCCCTTCATCTTTTCCCAAATATGGAAAGCCGTTTACTATATATTAGTTTGGGGAAAAAGAAATCCATTATTTTTATATGAACTTCAGGACTTTATTTAACATGCTTCGGATTGTCCGATTTGGTTCAAATATGCACCGTTTTTTTGTATGATTTGTTGCCATTTTAAAGGTAACTTCGAAATGCCTCTCTCATAGAAGTCCTGGTCTCTATTTGCAAAAAACTCGAGTAGTCGATTTTCACAATCCTCCCTAGATTCCAATTTTTTATCATTAAAGAAATTTTGCAATGCAAGAAAAAGATGATAATCGCTTGGTGCCAAGTCCGGACTGTATGGCGGATGCATTAAAACTTCCCAACCAAGCTCCCGAAGTTTCTGGCGAGTCACTGTAGATGTGTGTGGCCTCACGTTGTCCTGGTGAAACACGACACCTCTCCTGTTGGCCAATTCTGGCCGTTTCTGGTCAATCGCTATCTTCAAAGGGTCCAGTTGTTGACAGTAGAGATCAGAATTTAGCGTTTGGCCATATGGAAGCAACTCATAATAAATAATCCCCTTCCAGTCCCACCAAATGCATAGCAAAACCTTCCTGGCCGTTAATCCTGGTTTGACCACCGTTTGAGGTGCTTCACCGCTCTTTGATCACGATCGTTTTCGCATAGGGTTATCCTATGTGATCCATTTCTCATCTCCAGTCACCGTCCGTTTAAGAAATGGGTCTATCTCATTCCGTTTGGCCAAGGCTTCGCAGATGGAAATTCGATCGATCATGTTTTTTTCTGTTAATTGGTGTGGCACCCAAACATCGAGCTTCTTTTTGAATGCAGCTTTGTGTAAAAGGTTTAAAACTGTTTTATGGTCGATTTTTAGCTCCTGGGCGATGTTACGACTGCTAACATGCCGGTCAACTTCGACTATTTCTCCGATTTTATCGACATTTTCGACGACCGGCCTACCTGTGCGAGGTGCATCTTTAACATCAAAAATTCGTGAACGGAATCTACGAAACCAAAATTGCACATAATTAGCTGTTACCGTATCGGAACCATAAACACCATTCACAATTTTAGCCGCCTGGCTTGCGTTTTCGCCTTTGTCAAAGAAAAACTGTAAAATGTACCGAATTCTCTCTTTGTTCACTTCCATTTTTAACGCGCTGTAACTCACAACTGAATGCACCAAATAAAAAACAGCAAAAGAATTTTTTTTACTGCGAAATGTCACCTTTCCAACGAGCATAAATCTGACATTGTTTGATCGATACTTTACGGGAAATCTATCAGTGCAGTCAACTACCGAACAATAATGGATTTCTTTTTCCCCAAACTGATATTTACTACTGACATCCGAAGCTAATCACAATTTTATGCCCAATTTGTCCGGTTTGTTGGGCATGTATTGAGTAAATCTACAACGTACTTTTGTTAGAAACAATTGTTCATCTATAGCAAGATGTGTTCCTGGTTTATAAATGTTTTGACTGTGTTCGATAAATTTATACCAGACTTTAGAAATCAATACGAACTTATAGTGTTGTAAGCGTTGGCTTCGTTGATTTTTGTTGTCAAATCGAATAAATCTCATGATTTCTGCGAAGTCATTTCGGCTCATAGTTGTCGAGAAAAATGACGGACCCCATTTCGTGTTCCATAAATATGATAAATTAATATTTTTAGCCTCATATGCGCCGCGTGCAAATAAAAGTCCAATAAATGCATATAATTTTGCAGCAGATAAATTCCATTTCGTTTTCAACACTCGAAATGCCTTTTGATTCCGTATATTCTCTTATATGTTCAATAATTTGTCTACAATTTAGACACTTTGATTAGATTGTAGATTGTCTACAATTATATTGTAGACCCGTAAAACAATTTCAAGAATGCGATTATCGAGGAATATAGTCATAAGTAACATAAATTTTTCAAACGGTCAAATGGCCGTTCCTGGTAGACTAGACATAGTATAATTTGTTTTCGGAAAATAAACAATAAACAAAGTTGTAAATATTGAAAAATAGGTTGTATGTATATTTTACGAAGAGTCAATAAGCTACGTGATGATAAAGTAACGTTGCATGCGAGGAATTTTAAACGAAATTTTAAAAACGGTCATTTGACCGCGCATGGTTAATATAAATGTTAATATAAAAATGTCACAGCGACAGTGTAAAAATAGTAAACTATTGTATATGTAATCTTTGCCCTCCTTGCCCACATGTTTGTGGATTATTACAGAAAAATAAACTAATATGAAAATCGCTACTTATAAAAAAAATGCTGGCAATGGAAGGTGGGCTAATACACAACGCTCAGAGGTAACCTGTAGACAATTACGTTTTATAAGACGAAAATTTCAAGGTTAAAACGGCCAAAATAAACGTATGAAGAAGATATGGAAAATATAAAATAGAGAGAAAGAAGAGAGAGAACTGCAATGAAAGAGACAAGATGGATTAATTGATTTGTGAGTGAATTAATGGACAATTAAGAAGAAGTATAAACATTGATAGATTTCTTGTTGAATTTTTTATGCGTGTTCTCGCTAAGGTTCTAATAATTTATAACAAACGTTAAATTAGTTTTAATATATGCAAAGCACTGGTAAGAACTTATATATATTTGTGAAAATCTCGACGAAGTGGAGGAAAAGACGGGCAATAACTTTAATAATTGTGATAAGGAAATGTTTAACAACAAACACGCATTTCTTCAATAGACTGAAAATCAATAAGAAGTCAATAGAAAAATAAAAATTTCCCAGTCGCTTGCATAAAAAAATACAGAAAATTTTTCTTAAACTAAAGAAATTTATGTCTTGGATTTCTGGTAAATGTTTATTAAAACTGATAGAAAATACCAAAAGGAACCTAAGAGAAAGAGAGAGCGAAAATTTTATGCCAGCCGAAGGTTGTTTTTTAATACAAGCAACTGCACAATAACAGCACCTAATAATTTAACTTTTAGTGGTAAACATTTCGGGTGGAGTCATGTCCCCATTAATTCTGCATCCTTTGG
Source organism: Glossina fuscipes (assembly GCF_014805625.2). Lineage (NCBI taxonomy): Eukaryota > Metazoa > Arthropoda > Insecta > Diptera > Glossinidae > Glossina > Glossina fuscipes. The sequence goes on along the minus strand of NW_023998464.1, from coordinate 3,223,042 downwards.
GATTGGCTTAAAATCGTATTTACAGGAAATAACGCTATGTAATCGAATTTGATGAGTTGTGCCGCTAAATATATGCTTATTTATTTGGATTCGTCCTTCCTATTGCGTGCATCATGCATTGATGCATTTGATGTCTAAGTTGAATCTAAACAAGTATAATATGATCATGTATTTTGTGGCCATATTTATAAAAGGAAAAATTTCTAACTTTATGCACCTTTGGTAAGTTAGGTTTTTTCCATCCATGTGTTCGTTGAAGGCTAAGCAGGTGCTGTTCGTTTACATGTAAACGTCTGAGGGGTGTCCGAGAGACAAAATGTAAACCTTCCTCAAAAAATACTAACAGTTGTATTTCCATGGCACGAGACCCATCGTTAATAATAAAGAAACCAAGTTAAACGGAAATGTATAAAAGTTAAGCTAAGAATTATTTATGAAGAATTTATTGTATTTGGATTAGTTTTAGCAGGAAATAATGTTGCACCTCGTCGAGGAAAATGTTTTTAGCGCCGAAGGTATTAACGAGAACAACTCTTTCTGTACAACAATCAAACTTAAAGTATTACTTGTTAATTCAATACTTATTCACACATAATAATGTATTCGTTTATAGCTATATAGAATTCATCCTAAGAATGTTCTCGCTGGACTATGTTCAACTTTGAAAAATGCGGGGATTTTTTGCAACATCGGCAGGAAATCTCCAAAAGTTTAAATTTACGAGGATCGATGGCAAAAATATACCTAAACTTACTTGGTACTCCTATTATTTGTATAATCGGTTGTCAGATTTTCATTTTTATTCAGCGCTTATATTCCGCTAGCGTGCGCTTTCTTGACTCTTTCGAAACTCTAGTGTGTCCTTTTAATCAGGACTAATCTTGAGAATTCCTCTGCAAAATATTTATGTTATTTAAAACTTATTTTGCCGTGTATGGCAGCCATGATTTCATGTAACTGAGCTGCAAAATATCGTTGCACATAAACAGTATCAACTTGAAGTGTATAGACTCACATACACACTGTGTAAGGTATAAATAAGAAATTCTATTGGTCTTGACGTAACATCCTGGAGAGCGAGTAATGATACCTCGTCATCAACATCACTATCTTACAACTTCAGACAAGACATGGTTTGTTCACTCAGTTGCAGGTTTACTTGTCGTCCAGCATACTTGAGACGCATGAGCAATAATTTTGCCTTTTCTTTTCTAATTCCTTATATAAAATATGAGCCTTTGTATGCGTGTATATAAAAGAATATTTTATGTGTATTGTTCAGTGTCTCGGTTAGCTTGAGTCATAAACATAAAGTACTGATGTCAAGTATTTCTAACATAAATTTTTGGGGTTATTTTATTTTTTTCTTTCAGCGTTGTTTTCATGACTTTCATTACCACTCTGTTTAAGATATGATGGTTTGTCTGGTTACGGGTTTGTTTTCTATCAAACTAAATGTCAACTTTTCCTATCTTCCACTATACATGTCTTTTATCGTTTATTAATTCCTTTATTCACTTATTCGGTCATTCATTGCTATTCAAATACGGAGGAGTAGCCGGACTCTCTCTGTAATAATTATGATTCGCATTAACATTAATGTTTCGTGCATACTTTGCGCTTTTATTTATTCATTTTTCTTCTTTTTTTTTTTTTTTTCTTGTCTGATAAAAACATTTACATAGTCATAAACGTACTCATACGTATAGATGATACTCTGTGTACGTTTTTGATTTTATGTTTCGCACTTTTAAAATTTTAATATAACTACATCTGCGATCTGTATAAGGACGCATGAAAATGCGTTAATATCCAGTAGTATTCCGCATTAGAATTCGGTATGGTATTGCATTTCGCTATTTGCATCATAAAATTCATATTTCGATTATTTTTCCGGGGGAGGTTTATACCACTCAAATGTATGGACGGCTTAACGGATATCTCTGTTTATAAAATTTTTATGGACTCATAATGAGTTTCATGCTTGTAAAAGTGTTTTGCTCCCATATTGTAATGTTATCAAATATGTAGAAAAACGCAACTAATTGCATTTTAACATTTCCGACACACATTTACGCACACTTGTTTAAATACATCCGCATAGATATACGCTTTCAAGTCCAAACATCTAAAAATGTGCTTGTATTTTAAATAATTACAACGATTTCAATGCTCCACTTACGCATTTGTAGATAATTGTATATTAGAATGCTATGCTTCAGAGAGAGTACACGATTTCCTGAGTGTTTCGTATATATTTTATCGAGATAATCGTGGTCAACTGACAATCTATTAATCTATTATATCTGTTAATCTGCTGTAACTATTAAACGTGATCAAGTAACGCTCACGTCTATTAAATATGCATAAAAGTAAATATAAAGCCATTCGATGAAAATACATAAAATAATTGTTATTGTATATACAAATATGTTCCTCATTCTTTTACAAATATTGCTTTGAATGAAAACTTGCCGAAACAGACGTGGAATGTTCTGTGAAGAATTTTGTGAACGTACACCGCATGCAAGTGCTTGTCTCTTGTTGCTTTAACGTAGTAAAACTAACCGCTTAACTTTCACACTGGAGAGTGGATTGAGTAATCTGTTACTCTAACTGAACCCGTGACATGTTCTGAAGGGACGCCATCAACATTATTCTTTTAAAACATCCATTAACATCTTGGCAATTATTCCGTTCCTTACTGGATTCAGGTTCTCATGCAACTCCGGTTTTCACTCGATTGTTGGTGTAAGATTTAATAAATGCTAACCTTTATTAGTTAAAAGAATTGTTTTTGCGCTTCATTTTTGAATTGGAATTTGAAGTTTATCTGGCGTGTTCCCTGCTCCCTAAAGATTAAAAAAGTGTTTGGGGCTCGTCGACGTGAGTGAACGGGATAAACTTCAATATATGTAATCGTGCTTGTAGACGTTTCTTTCTCGTAAAACTTACCTTATATGAAGTTAATTGTAATTTATTTGATCTATTTGTGACATTAGGTCCAGAAGGAATCAGTCTAACCAGGTAGACAAAATAGTCTTTAACCGCAGTCGCTACTTTTTCATTATTAGCAAATCTTTTACAGTGAGCCACTTGTTGATTGTGTCTGTGTTTCGGTCAATGGATGTGTTAACAGGAGCATAAACCATCGTCTTTTTTGTTTTCGTTAGTGAAACGCTGATGTAAATTCGGCTAAATCTCGATTGCGTTTTTACTTTCAGAGACAACCAATGTGGGAATCACAAGCAACCGATAAATGTTACTGATAGAGAATCGGACACCTCTCCTCTGCTTTCGATCCAACCCCCAAGCCATTTTTTTGACGTTTCCTTCCTCCCCGGAATGAATGATTTTTCCATGATTATGAACAGTTTCTCCTTCATTGTGAGTGAACGCTTTTATTTTGCCTACAACTTTCTCAGATCTAGGTGTTTAACCAATGTGCGTTGTAGATGTAGAAATTTCTACGATGTCTGCTGACATCACCACGTTCAACTGACCGTCACCCGAATTCATTATTTCTTGCAGAGTCTCCTCAATTGGTCGATTAATTCAATGCTCCTCTTAGTAGTTTACATGACATCGTCTAAACTTGTACAGGAACAAGCTAAAGCTCTTCCAAAGAGAATCCAGTTCGGCTCTGATATCGGCTGAATTGAAAAACCGTTGGCTATTATCGCTCTCAAATAAATATTAAACATGGTAGGGTCTTCACGCTACCAAGCATGAGGCTTTGTAGGATGGGTAAGAATTGTAAAATCTTCTCAAATAGCAACCGTCATCTTAACGTTTGATCAGGTATTGCTATGACTACATTGCCACGCCTGCAAAATGTCCTAAAGAAGAGATAGTAGGTGCTTAAGCTTTATCCGCAGCCGTATAATTCACCAATATTCGCGGGTTTCCTTATAGGTTTTTAAGAGCGTATATTTCTCGATCTGTTCCTTCAACTACTAATTCCATGTATAAATTCTTTCTTAAAATGGACCTTTATGCAAAGAGGTTAGTGCAATATCAAACTTACAGCAAAGCGTCTTTGGGGTATTCTCAAAGCAGTCACCCTCCATTAGGCGAATAAAAAGGACCAAATCTTTACACAGAATACCCAACGCTGTCCAATCCGCATCTTCTAGATTATTTTACATATACAAAGTAGTAAAATCTTCATATAGCTATTAGTTCGCCGATTGCTATTAATGTTAATCAGAACGAGATAACAGCAAGGACCGTGAAGTACTACTAAGGTTTTCTAGAGGAGTTTAACCATGTCGGGCCTAGTTTGGTCATACTGAGAACTCGTAATATCGTAATTTTCAGCATATTGCATTCACTTTTCGCCACATCGTGTTAGCGTTCTCATGTAATGCTTTTATTTGATTAGAAAAACCGTAACACGTCGCACTCATTCGTACAAATTTTAAATGATATAACGTTTACGTAATTGAAATAAAAATCTTGAAACAATGTCTATTATTTATTATCTTAACTCTAATGGACTAGCTACTAGTTAACATTTTCATAGATGAAGACTTACGATTTTGCTGAAGCATGTCGCGAAATTATAGACATATCTCCGTAGCTATGATATCACTCCTTATTCCGCTTTTGGCAAGGAATGAAGTCTCCAAAATCATCGAAGATCGTGATTTCTCTACATATGGGGCCTTCGATTGCGGCAACTATCAAGGAAGTATGTATAATCAATTACTTTCTGCAAGCAACAGCTGCGCTAACATAAGAAGAGCTGTAGAGATGTATTCCATTTATACATACGATAAGAGAGTATAGTTTGGACTATTATAGCTTTCGCATGAACAAAGACAGAAGATATGGAATCACGAGAAATTGAACGATAGCAATCACTTCAACTGCAAAGTCCTACACGAATTCCAACGCTTAAGCCGATACTCATTCATCAAATTTCTTCATTCATTCATTTATTAAATTTCTTCTGATTTTTTAGAAACCTGAAATTTGAAAAAAGAGGTGTACTATGATTTAGTCTTTGCAATCTTGAGGAAATCAAGAACGAACGCTACATCGAGAGAGATATGTGCCTAAATTGGCTCTGGCGCTAGCCAAGAATACATACAGATAAAGTTGTCCTTATACGGATTACACTATGTGTTAACAAATTTACAAAAGAATGTCGAAGAGAACGTACGTTTCTACTTCGTTCGTAATGTAAAAAAAGAATCATCGCAATGTTTGATGATATATATATATATATATATATATGTACTTACATAACCTGTACTCCTCCTGTAAGCATATTTCACGCAGTAGCTAAATAGCTACATAAAAGACAACGCTTTAAAAAACTTTGCACTAAGTTCTACTTCATACCTTCTTTTTTTAGAAGATTTACAGTTTAAATTCCAATTTTCTTAATAAATATTAGCGTTAAACTTTTTAGAAAACATTTGGCAGCAAGTTTACGAAAACATTAACGTTCTAAATTAACATAATAGCCAAACACGCCCATAAGCAATGCTAAAACCCGTCCTATGATCACACATATAAAGCGAAAAAAAAATAAAAAATAAACAACTTAAATAAATGTCAACTTAACAACGACAACAAACAAGAATAACGTCACCTCATCACACTCTACGAGCAGAAAGGTAAGAAGATAAACACAAACGTGCCGCGCTTTATCCAGAGAGGTGTAGATGAAGGATGCGTTGCAGAGCAGAAGAAAGACGAGTAGATGTTAATATTTAGGCAAACACAACAGCGCAATGCGGAAAATAAAATGGGCATCATACCGCTTGAATTGTCTAGAAACTGAAATGTGCACGAGAGCACTAGATGTGGAATTACACATACATAGTATATATATATATATGCACATATATATATGTACACATAATCTAACCATTTTCGTATACACAAAATTAGTGACATTGTTTGTAAATTAAAGCTAACAGAGTCACCGTGAATGAAGATGAGGAACTTGCTGCGCATATACATACGCAATATATACACCTCATGCTCTTAACACCTTGCTGAAAACAAGACGAGAATAGAGAAGAAAAAAAAAGTAGATATCAAAGGAGGAAAAGATGTTCACATTGTCCCAAAGGACTTGTAAATACTAAACAAACAACTTGAAAAAGTTTTGTTTCTTTCTATTATTCCGCTAGCGCGTACATTGCACATACACACGGTGTTAGCGACATAACCGTTTCTCATCAGAATGACTTCTTCTTATTTTTCTGTTCCCTTTTTAAATACTTTATATATGTCTGACTTGGGGTAGCGGTTTCGCATTTGGAGTGTTATGCTAGTTTGCTTTTTCCTGGCGTGCATAAGTTCTTTTAATGGTTTTGTACAAGAGATAAAACTCTGCGGATAAACCGCCGAGCAAATAAACAAAAAAAGAAAAAAAGAAACTTAAAATGCAACTTTTTTCTTAAAAAATTTCGGGTAAGTGAAATCCAAATCCTCAAGAATTGTCATTTAGAAGCAGTTCGTAAAAGTGTAATATTTGATTGCGAAGGCAACAAAAAGCGTTTTGAAATTTACATTCCAGCTAATACAATAGTCTAATTATACGAGACAACACTTTAATTTGTTTAATCATATGTTAGTCGCATGCATGGATGCAAACAAGAGCTATCTAGCGCCGTCTCTTCGTATTGTTTGCAGTAACAACTTAATTTTATTTGCTACATGGCATACAAGTCACGCATTTGGTCTTTCTTTCCTTTGCTAGCAGGCAATAACGTCTTTTGTTAAAATCTTTTGACTTTTTCATTTCCCAACTTTTAACCTCTCGCTGCCATTACAATGCTGTACAATTTTTCATTTAAAATTTGACTTGCGTCTAACGTGCAATACGGTTTTATTTCAAGAAGACTTATATCACACTTTTGTCAGTTTTCAATGTGAGTGGTTTTATAACTTTTTGATCAGGTGACTTTTCCTAAAGCTGATCATGTACTCGTGATGCTTGTCGACCAAATATTATTAAGAATTTACTATTCAAACATTTCATTGGTTCTCTTGCACCTATTTCATTGTTAAAATTTAATTATTTTTCGTTTTTCAAAAACAAATTTTACCAAAAAATTTTACTATACCGAAATGTACTCCTAAGATAAGGAGTCATCCGTCTAGGAAAGAAACTTAATTAAATTCTGTTAAGCATGAGAACAATCCAGGTATGTTTTTTTTTTTTTTTTGATAAGATCAGTCACACAGGCAATACTCGTGTGATGATACGATATGGTCAGAAAAAAGCAGATAACGATGAAATTACGGTCTTCGGCATTGAGGATTAAGCGTGGGTCTGATAACTTGATAGCCACCCTTCTTAAGTGCTTGACTGTGCGGAAGCCTTGGTATGTCCGAAAAAGTAGCTTCGTTTTTTCAAAAATGTTTCCCGTTGAGCCTACTAGAACATGAGAGAAAAAAATATATCAGATGAAAAAAATCGTTTCGTGAAATTTCGAGCCCCTTCTCAAGTGCGTCGAAAACATCGCTTGTGTCAAATGGATTATTCATTTGTAGCCGGTGTAATCCACCATAAATGTCTTTAGACGTTATTCACCTTAATTTTGCATTCAAGGCTGAGAATGATTCGAAACAGACGAGTGCTTCTGCAAAGCCTTAAACGAAGCTTTTGGTGTTAACTGCTAATGTGGCCCTTTTCTTCGTCATTTCGTAACACGTAAACGCTAAGACGTACTATTCTGCCTTTGACACATGCGTCGAAAACGACGCCATCCAGAATAAAATCGTCGACGACAGAAAGAGGCAGAATACTTTGGGCTAGTATTCGGTCCACTATTATAATGAGACAACTTCTCTATAACGCTTTAAAACTTTTAACGCGTTTTGCTCGAAACATGGGTTTTCAACAAGGCGCGCAAGATAAATCCAGCAATTTTCACTCTTTTTATTCGAATTTTTGCAATATCACTAAATTATATATTGTAAGTAGCAACAAATTTTGCAACACGACAATAGAAATTTTATTCGAAAATAGAACACTTGCATTCAAATACTTCTCAAGCGTACGAAAATTAATATTTTTGAAACCTCTTTCCTATCTGTCTAGCCACAGGCATGCAAGTTAAGTCATATTTCACGTGTTATAGTATTTTATTCAAATGTGCATTAGTTACACTGCATGTCGTACAGCGCAGCAAATCAAAGATGCCGAGAAAGAAAGAATCCGGTATTGTGAATTTTGGATCCTTTTCAAAAGTAATTTATTTTTCTTATCTGAAATCGTGCTCAATAACTTTTTCGAACATGATTACTTAATTATCTTTTGTCCCACCTAAAATAAAGTGGAAAATCTGTCCAAGCAAACTTTTTCACTCTGTTACAGAGTTTTACCTCTTAATGCGGGAATTGAGAAAGTTTTATGATAAATGTCCTAATATTTTTTTGGATGGAGGGGAAGGTAACATAGTAACAATTTGTAATGCAAAAACTTAGGCTTAATAAGTTTAGAGTGATAAGCGATCAGCATTTAATGAGGTCTTTCTAAAATACAACATTAAGTAAGGTGTTTAAAAACAACGTATTCTACTGGCATCAACTATTGATGGCTGGAAATACTTCAATAACGTCCCGTCAAACGAGCATGACAGTCGGGGATCCGCAAGTCGACTTAGAGCGTTGTTAACGGCGTCCAGTTTCTTGCATAGGTGCGAAAAACATATCAAAACACGCAAAACCAGAAAAGATCGACCATTACATGGCCTACGCTACTTCGACTTATAAATTCTTGATTTATTTGTTTGATATAATACAAAGGATTATATTCTTTCTTCATGCAAAGCGATATTTTCCAGCGAAGACCTTATAAGGAAGAGTGCCCATTATGTAAACTAATGCGATTCAAATTTAACAAAAACAATTTTGTTTTTACAGATCTCATTATTCGTCAAGTATTTTTGTGATAAAGCATTAACAAACGTAGTTTGTTGACATATTAAGACTTAGTTTGCGTTATGCGGGAACATCCTTCAAAAATGACGTATTCGAATCAAATATTTCATACAAATTTAGAATCTCGAAACGCCATTATCTAACAGCTTTTATCGGAAAATTTTGGAAATTGCATATATATGTATGTATAAGCGCTGTTTTCACTATAAGACGTCACATGGGAAGTGGCACCGGACCAACACGGTTTAATCTAGTCTAGGTCGCAACCAAACAACGAAAACAAAGATTACATGGATGGACAGACAGACAGCTTTAGTTCAGAGTCATTTTCCATAAAAGTTTTTGGGATAGTCAGAAGCGAATCTGTCCTAACTATTTCTAAGTGCGCACCCATCTGCATAAACTTACATACCTTCTCTCCTTTACCCGTATGCTAAGGAAAATAAAAATAAAATCTCAGAAGAAAGTCGCTCAATTATCTTCTTCGTTTATTCGCTACAAATGAAAGCAATGCTTCTAAATGTGGCAAATACTAAAGAGGAATAAATTAGAAACGAAATTTCTATTAATTGCTTTTTTAAACTGACTTATCTGTATGTCATTATATGTATAAAGCGCCAGCAGGTCCCTTTTGTTGTACAAACAATATTAAACACAAATCGCATTAACATATTCAAACTAAAGCGATTTATGACAACTGATGTCAAACCAGAAAATCTGTCAAACGAAATTAACTCGTTAAAAACTAAAACAAAAGCAAAAAGAAAAAAACGCTTGAGAAAAACACAGGGCAAATACTTAAATGTGTGCATGTATATGCGCTACATTGTCGACAGTAATTATGTTAATATTATGTAAAAAAATGTATAATCAGAAAAGCCGGTATGAACGAGCGTAAGAGAGCCGGAGATGATGTTTCATAAATATTCACACAGTTACTGGGGATATTGTACAAGTAGCGAGCAATGATACGAAACATTCGGAAGACGGTCGAACGCTATGAGAAGAAATGGTAAATCCATCATTTGTGTTTTTAAAAGGAGGAAGTTAAACGCACACACATGCACGTATATAGCGCTCAACTGATAGCTACGATGATGCGTTGAAAAGCATTTAGTGATGATGATGCTGATGGTTGCTGGTGTTGGTGTTGGTGTTGGTGGCTTTTACCTTGTTTTTATAAGGGTTGATTTATTTACGTTGTCGCCTTGTCAGCAATTAGAAAAGTTAACTCATTCAATGTTGTTGGCAAAGCAGCAAAACAATGCACATACGCACAATATTTTGCTTATTCGCATACACGTACACAATGTGCTTATATAAATTTTACTTTTTCACCAGAGTGTTAGAATTCGCATCGCTTTCAGGCATTCGTTTTTTTTTTATAAATACCTTAAGTATTTAAAAGCGTAAGTATATTGTTTGTTGTACAGGTTTGGGTATTGTGCGGTCGTTGTGTGGTAAATGTGTCGTGAAACGCTTTAATTTGATGAAAGAGTGATGACGTCTCATTAATATTCATTGTGGTTCATGTTGTGTTTTGTGTGTTTCCCTTAGTTAAACGGATTTAATGTTCATCTATCTTGCATTTCTCCATGTACAGAATTATTTATGTGTGATATCACATTTAAGTTACAACGGGAATAGTTTTAGTTGAAAATTTTAAGCTTAACGGAGGCATTTACATGTTAATGAAGCGTATGATGTGTATGAACATTTATCAAGAAAGTGCTCAAGCATGTATTGAGTTACGTTGCTGTTCGCATTCATACACATATGCAAGCAATTGTGCTAGAAGTGTTTACACAGTCTTTAAAATATATATTACACTAACAATTGCATTTTCAATCGCATTCCAATACTAATCTACGAAACCATTTGGTATACAAATACTAAAACAATAACGGAGAGAAAAATACAATCGGACTTGAATTGTGTGCATAATTAATACTTTGGGTTCCTGGCGTTAGGCTTGTGAAAGACTTCTAGGATTTGGGTTTCAATAATGATTTAATAAACTTTACTAACTCAGACTTCAGGTACTTTAGGTGCTTTAAGGAAAGATACGATAAGGGTTTTGCATTTAAATAACTAGATCTCCATAAGGCCAAACAGTAAATTTAGCTTCACTAAAATAAAAATATAGAGAGCATTGTTTTACTGGGCCTGATCCAACATTCGAAATCTAAGCTAAGCTAAAGAACAGCTAACATGGGCAAAGAGTTCCATGAAATAAATGCCTTCAATCTGCAGGCCAGTTAGATGATTAATAATAGATGCCAACGTTAACATTAAACTTGTAATTGTTATTCTGTTCGCTGTCGTTTAGCTAACAATCAATTAGACTCAAAATGTTTTTCAGATGAATTCAATATTTTTAATAAATAAGGTAAACGAATGCAAGTGCATCTGTGACAGGCAATGTAGATAAGAAACTCTATTTTAGCAAGAACATGGAACAAATCATTTAGACACGTAAAGGATTATCTTGGGAGAGAAGAAATAATGCTTCAGATAAGTAAAGCCGTACAATGAATCGCTTAGGAATGTCGATGTGTATATCTCCTTTGGATAGTGTAAATAGTGAGAACCGCACAAATACCAAGCACTGATTGGATGTGGACGAAATCAAGGACGGACTTATGCTTGCACAGGATGTGCTAGTGTCAGCATCATTTCCTGATGTTAAATGCCAACAAATAAGCACACAAACTTACACGAATAGCCATGGTCAGCAAAACAAGAATGAGTTAAATAAATGAGGCCACCAAAGGCGGTACGTAAAGCTGAAGGCCGGGCAAAAGGGGGGAGAGCAATAAGAGAAGCACATATAAAAGCAATTTGAGGTTCTTTCTGTGTGTGTGTATATGTGTATGTATGGGTATGTTTTTAGGAAAAATTATGCGACGCGATACGAGAAAGAAATGGCAATTTAACTGAGCTCACACACACCTGTTTTAGGGTAATTTATCTCGAAGAATTATTATTTCAAAATTTTTCGGACGCTACATTACGGGTGCAATAGTAAAACGTCAGGGTTAATGCGATGTTGACTGAGGCTAAATATATGAACGAATCTGTAAGTGTGCACGTGTAACTACTATAAATGTATATGCAGTAGGTTGTTTACTTACTGCTTGAAAATCGAGCTAAATGCAGGGCATGGTGGTGGTATGAGTGGCGTTAGTAGTAGGGTTAGTGGTATGGTGCGCGCACTCTGAGTAAAAATATAAAAGGATTTCAAAAATGGTCATTTGATATGAATTATGCGCGCGTTTTTGCGTGCAACTACATGATGCCACAGTTTGCCTTAGCATGTATATATAGCTTTAATGCTGTCTGTCTGAGTGCCGGCTCTAATGGATGGATGCAGTTTGCCTATTATGAACGGCTACCATTAGCATTGTTTGCTACTGCTGATGCTGTTAGTGCTGATGGAGCTCTTTTGAACTACTGCCACCAATTCATTTCCTCGTACGTGCTTATACGCGTACGTGCGTGTGTGAGTAGCGTAACCAACTACTATGGTGTTGTTGCAAACAGCTTATGGATAAATATGTTTTGTTTATGACTGTTTATATTCCTCATTCATTCATATTTCACATGAATGTGTTTTCTTTCTCCATACATATATATATATATATATATAAATATATATATACGTATATATATATATATATATTTTTTTTTTTTTTTTTTTTTTTCTCTGCTCTGAGCTCATTTATACTTTCCGGGGACTAGTTAAGTTTTCAATGTTTACTCACATATATCGCATTAGTCTGAGTTTCACCTACCTCCCTTCTTGCTTGTTGTCTTTTTCACTCTTTCGCTCTTTCTCTCGCTACCTCCTTTCTCCATTCCCATTGCCATTCTCTGGTGCCAGGCATTGTTAAATAATTAAATCAGAGTTGCGAGACTAATATATTTCATTTAATTGCATAAAGAGCAACTCATGATCATATTCGTGTGTGTGTGTGTGCTCTGTACACATAAATATAATTCAGTCTATGGTTCCATTCCATTCCATCTAACCAGCGGCCGACACCATGAAGAATTATTATTCAACAATGCGCATTAATGCAGAAAATTCAACTGCAGTTTACGGAATTAATTTTAAATATTCATTTTGACGCAACTTTTCTCTGACGGTAAATCATTACTTTTTTTTTATATTTTCTAGTTTGCAATTTATTGGATAAAGTAGAATAGATTTGATGAACGTTTATGAGAAGGAACTTAAAACAGCCGTAAAGGGCTTAATATCAGCATTTCCTCAAATAATCTAATATACATAATAATAATCCTGCACTAATTGTCGTAACGGTATATTAAGTTTTTAGAGATGTTTGTAACACAATCGTATCTATGAGATAACGATCCCCTTTATTATACTGAACTTTGCAAAGTCATTTTCTGAATCGATGTAAGTCTGCCTGTCGCTCTATTCGTCCGATCTCTGTCCATGAATTTTTGCGTTCATTCATGTCGGAGTATTCGAGGTAATTTGGTGAATTTTCAAATGACACATTTCGGCTACTGGAGTGAAGCATTTTTGCGACCAATTGGGTGATGTGAAAAGAAAAATGTTTAATTTTGCTCAGTAACAGGAGATTTTCACACATTAAACAAATGCCCAAAACTTAGAGGTGACTCTGTTCCCAACCCACTGCCGGACAAACGTACTCACGAAAAGCATACGCTTATATGACAACAAATTCTTAGTTAGAATGCAGGTCCGAAATAGTGAATTGACCTCGGAACGTATTACATACCTTTTTCGGGCCCCTTTCCATATAAGGGTTCTCATGAAAGCTAAGCGTTTATATAGTAACAAGGTCTGGTATTTAATATTTACAAAATTGGTGAAGAATAATAAATTTTTTACCACATCCGATATAGGGACTCTTGTGAAAAGTAACCCTTAGATCGCGACAATGCACAATTTTTGGTATTTTATTATACAAACATGTTAAGAATTGTATTAATGAAAGGTGGTGCAGCTATAAAATTTTAAAGAGTTATGCCCAACACCAAGGAATGGAAATATGTTACATATTTTTTTCATATTCATTTGCAACACCAAGGACAAAATAGCCCTATAAAGTATATATTCTTGAACAGTGCCAACTTCCGAACCCATCAAAAACACTTCCGCATCCGCTCTTCCTCATGACAAGTCGTGTAGTGGCTGTAATAAATATCCTCTCGGGCACAAACATTAAAATATCGGCTTCAAATTTCTGGCAAAAATTAGTGGAGAGCAGATCTCACACACACTGTTTTATTTACACAAACGCAATCTTATAGAGTATCGGAATATAAGTTTTTCTTTCTTCTTTTTTAAATTTTTTATCTTAAAAGTAGTGCATGCTTTCTTTCGGAAAGTCTCGAACACAATTTACAATACAATTTGTAAAGTCATCTCTAAATTGTGTTTGTCACGCAAATTGTGTTTGTTCACGCAAACGGCACATAACACTCAAATAATATTCCTTATGCGGGTCGGCGAAAGGAACTGATAGCTCACACAGCCACGATAATCGAAGAAAGCTGTTAACGTCATCCTGATTTTTGAGCAACGTTAGCGCGGTTTCTTCGGTCATGGCTCACCTTTTGCATGATATTCGCTCGATTGATCGGTTGTTTTCGCGTCTTATGGGTAAGATTCAAGTCTCATCTCTCGTTGCAATGCGTTCGATAGGCAGAAATCGTCTCCTCACAAACATTGCAAAAAACGGAAACGGAACGGTGCTTCTTCATTTACATAAGTCAGGGATTAACACAACTGTCATATACAATACAATATCTTTGGAAAAGATAAGCCCTTCAAGTACATAAATTGCCGCTAATCTTAAGACTCCACGATTGCTTAATTATTTTTCACTTTGACAAACCGTACAAGAGTTCTTTTCTACTCAGCATTTCGGATCATCTCTTGTTATTTTCTGAACCTTAGAAGAAGAAAGATAATTATTTCGCAATAGGTTTTACGGGGCATTTATTGTATGTCTTACGACACTTTCTTCGTGTTTCCTTTCATTGGTTAAACCATTTGGAAAACTATTGATAACACAATACGAAAAAGTGTCTGTTGCAAGTGAAGAAAATGTTAAGCATAATGTGAATGGTACGCAGTAGCTCCGTACTGAAATACAGGTATGGCAGAAATGATATGAAAAAGAAAAATTTCCTAACCGTTTAGTTTCTCGAAACAAAGCTTATCGAGTTTGCTTTACTGCCAACTTCGCCAATTTTTATCCGATTGCCTAAGCGAAGTCCTTCAGTGAATATCGTTTTAGGAGCTTGTCGTGACGCCAGTTTTCTTCGAAGAATGACATCAATAAAAGTGTTTCTTAGAAGTTTCGATGGCTGCAGCGGCGTTTTTTTTTCCTATTTCGAAAACAATGGAAAATCTGAATTTCACGTATGGATTAAACATTGCTCTTTGATAAGAATAAATATCGTTCAGACTCAGCGTTACCTTGAAAAGTGTATTAGCAAATTTAGTCTTTTCCAATATCAAATGGCGAATCAACTGTTTTTTGACGTACAAAAAACATGGTTACTAAATAAAACCTAACAAAAAAAAAATATACTGAAAGTTCTTCTAGGTATTCGAAATGCGAAGCTGCAATACTCCTTAAAAGCGTTAAAAGTCTTCAAAATTCATTAGTTTTTTTGCGTGAGAAAAAAATCTTCTTTCCAACTGGGTAGCTTACTTACAATGGTACAAATGCACCGATACCGACTCAACCGATATCGTACTCCAAGGGTCGATACTCATAGAACCCATCGTGATAAGACCTGGAAGTAAAGTCCAAGACGTGCAAGTGACGTGCAGAAAAATTCAGATCAAATCGATTTGCCTGCATACTACCAATAAGAAAGGGAAAAGCTAACAAGGGTGGTCTCCAAAATTCGAATTGTGAATGTGTCAGAATGAAATATTTTATGTCTGAATTTCTTATTAAAAATACAAAAAATATGTTTTAATAGATTTAAATAAGTTTTAAACTGCTTCAAAAAATGGTCACATATCGAATTTTATCATGACGTCCAGATGTCGTTTCACTTACAATTGCCTTGATAAGCATTCCGTTTGTGAGCTTGATTAACTCTTGCGTGAGATTTTATAGTATTTAAATTCATCTATTTTACATATTCGCAAGGAAAATGCGAACGCAACTGTTCATTCAACTTAAATTTCAATATACATTATAATCACTGTTATGACATGATAACAAAGCCTATCGGACAGTGCATGCTTTACGTTTGACTCTGTCCCTCGAGTTTTCTCAGTACGTAAACAATGAGGAATATGAAAAGAAAAACTCGCGCAGTAAAGTGATATATATGACAGCAAGGCGAGTAACGAAAAAACCTTTCGCGATACATGTAATGTTTGGCTATGAAAGAAAAAACGAGACCAGCTTACATTAAATGCAACTCTTGAAGTGTATGTTGCTCGGTTAAGGTAAAGCATTGTAAATCTATTATCATGCGCCAGCATTGCACACCCGTTCAGCCTCCAAGTTCTGCATACATGCACACAAGGCAGGACATGCGTCAGCATTGTAAAGGATGTGGTATGTATGCCAATACGTAACAACGTTTTTGTTCTTATTTAGTTTTTTGGTGTCACCAAAAAAATGCCAGAGAAACTCGAAAGAAAAAAAAAAGGAAAGAAAACCAAAACAAAACAAGTAGCGGACAATTATGAAGCACGGTGACAATTTTTTGAAGTGCAAGAGAATGCACCTATTTTGGAGTTGTGGCGTGCATGGCTATGTAATGTTGTAATGACGAAAATACCTGAATCGCTTCGTGGCTTTGTGTGGCCTTGTGTGTATATGGGTGTGTAGGTGTGTCCTTTTTTAGGAATAAAAAGATGTTTCATATTTACGAGAGATTTTGAGCTTTAGTTGAGCCGTGCGCCGTGCGCTGTTGCATATTTATGGCTTTAAACTAAATACTATAACTGGCTATTGTTGATGTTTCTTTGCTGACAATGGCTTGTGCGGAATATTGCGAGCCAGAGTTTTGGATGGAGGATGCGACTATTGAAAAATTATGATGCATTTTTATGGATTTTCGATGTTTTTGCCGCGTTTTGCTAACGAGTTGTAGTGCAAAAGAATTATCATCGATGCCACCATTTTTTTTCTCTTTTGCTTTTAGGCCTTCTTTCGTCCTTCGTTGACAATGCGCCCATTAATGCCATTTTTTTTGGCAATACATTTCATACGTGCATGATGATGATAGGCTTACAATGGTACGCACCAATACATTCACGCACCCACACACATTCGTACAACGATTGCAATTTATAACAAAAAGCGGACATCCGGTGTACTGTGACTTTTTTTTTTTCAAACAGTTTTTTCTCTGACTTTAACTGATTTATGAGTTTGATGGACTCATGCACACATGCAGGATTGTAACGGGTTGTTCTACAGACGTGCATTTGTATTGCATTTGTGGACGTTTAGGGGTGGGCCCGATTTTACATGTGTTGTATCGTTCAACTACTTTGATAGTGAGTTGTTGCCTTTGTTGTTGCACTATTGCAAAAACGCATTAATACCTAGAGCTTGGCAGCCTGGCAGTCCGGCCGTATACTTCGTACGTATATAACGCTTGGATTTATTACCAATAAAATAACGCGCAAAAAATCGCCTGCGTGAGAACTTTTATGAATTTATGCATTTTTATGTTCAGTAACCACCATTGATAGGTTAAGTTCTTGTTTTACGCGTTTTACAGCTATGGCATGAGATGGAAAAGCTGAAGAATTGTTGAATGAGCAAAAAACAAAACGCACGAAAAAGAACATCGAAATAAGAAAAAGCTTTGCCATGAGTAAGGCGAACTTATGCAATAACGTTAACATCCGTTTCCGTACAAATAACTGCTATCCATGAATAGTACGCTGGCTGCATAGCTGCCTGGATGACGTTACTGCCAAGTGTATTCAAGTCCTGCAAAATAATATACAATACGATGTTGTACTGTTAACGATGTAGTCGTCGTCGTCATCACCATCATCATTGAATTGCATAAGAAATGCATTCCTTTTTTTTTTTTTTGCCACCATCAACAGCAGCGTCAGGTCTGGAAAAACTGCGACAATTTACAACATAAGACAGATCGATTTATTATTTGACAATTGTTCAACGAAAGCAGCATTGACATCACCATCGACCAATAGCGGCCGTAAACCATCAGGTTGTAAATAAAAATGAAAACAAAAAGGAAAAAAAATGAGAATTGCGAAGCCCTACAAGTGAATTATATTGCAGTTTTATGTCACCGAACGATGTCCTGGATTTCATCATCATTGCTGTTGTTGCATTTAAATTCCATTCCCCATTACCGTGGCATTGCAGTTTGTCCCGCTCATTTCAATTTATGCAATTTTTTGGCGTCATTTGTAATTCAGCCTGCCTGACTGCCTGCACGCCTGCCCGCCTGCCTGTCTGTCTATCTATAGACTTGATTGTGCATTTCTCTCTCTATCTGTTTGTCCGTCCATTTATTCATCTGTCTGTTTCGTTTGTTATGTCCTTGTTGCAGCGTGTGAAAAATAATGTTTTAAATATTGACAACATGAAATATGTGAAAACAATAATCATAAATTTTTATTAACAACACAATAACAAAAACACATGCCCACCCTGCGTGCACTTACATTTTATGTATACATTTTGTTTTTTTGTTTTTGTTTTTTTTTTTTTTGTTTTTATTATTTTGGCCCTTTTTTGTAAAATTGCCAAAATGTCCAACAGACATAAAAAAATGTTGATGCTTTTTGTTTCGTTGCATTCATAAATTCACCGAAAGCATCTCTGCTATTGTGCTTACTCTTTTCTCATTTTTTGCCGTATGCGGTAATTGATTGAAGCTGTGTTTGCAAAAGTAATCCTTTTTATATCGTTATAAAAGGATATTTTTTAGAATTTTACATAAATACTGTAAATATTAGTATTAAAATGCTATCCACAAGATAGGAAGAGTTAATCACATTACTTACGCTTCTCAAATTTACAACGGCAATGATAAACGACAAAATAAAGAAGTAAAAACAGGAAAATTCGTTCCTCTTCATAACTAAATAATTAAATTATCTGAAAGTTTCTGGACTATAGCAACAACACTCAAATGTAGACGTAGGCGCAGAGAGGTATTTGCGGAATTTTTTAACAAAACCTCGACGCTCCAACTTGGATGTGTACGCGTATGTTTTTTCGTATTTCTTTTCAATCCACTATCTGATCTTAGTCTCTTGGATTGAATCGGATTGGACTTCTTTCTTTCTTTCTTTCTTTCTTGCTATCCATAATATTGGGCGTTCCTTTGCCACGTTCATGATTTTACATGAGGCACCTGCAAGACATTGAAAATTTCCAGGCCTATGTAAATATCCGCCCGTCGGATGACCAGAGGGACCTGGTAGCGCTTTGACGGGCGAGCGAGCACCCACACTATATGGCTACGACGGCACATCAATCAGTAAATAAAGTACCATACTGGGACTTGAATTTCGTATATCTTATCTGTTTAGCTTTGCTGAATCCCAGTATATTACGGACTATAAATCTCGCAAACAACAATTCGTTTGTCTTCTGACACAAGGATATAATAGGTTTGTGCGAGTCTATGCAACATCCAGAACGACATGGGATAGACACGATATTTTGTTATGCCGATCGAGTCAAAATCACTCTTTGATTTCATTAAAATATGTCTGTCTGCCTGTCTGTCTTTTTTTCCTATGTTTAACATATTTTGGTGAAATTTGGCACATTGACGTATTTTGGACCAAGGAGGCACCTAACTGAATATGGTTCGGACCTGACCACCATTAGGCATAACATTTGTACGAGTTTTATGTTCTAATATATACCGTTTCATATCTAAGATATGCGCGTAGTGTATGAATGTCTGTGTGTGATCCACGTACGGGATCTGCAAATGTTATAGAGATAATTACAAACTTATGTAAAGCACAACAGTGAAAGGTCTAGTTCGGCCCGCACTATCAAAACGATAACGGTTCTCTATAGCAGAATAGCTAGAGGCATAAGTAATATTATTGTTGAGTAGATAATATTGTGCGTAGTTTTCACCAAAAGTGCCAACCGACGTTGGCGTACCCAAATAGGAATTAGATCCCACAGCGTTGTCGAGACAGGCTAATAGGTCCATGCAGCACAAGTTGTTTATCCCAAGTCAAATTCGTCAACCTATTGTGCTGGCATGCAACAACGCAGCTAAGCTATCTTAGGAAAGCAAGCCAAAGAGAAGAAGCCAAGCAAGACAGCAGGTTGATTGATAGGAATTCTAGGATATGACATTTTTCCGCTGCCCAGAGAGAGGGCGAAGCAAGCTTCGAGGTCTCCTGATCATCCTTTGTTAGTCAAAACTTGTTTTCGAAACGGTATAGCATAGAAGCATAGCAGAATTGTGTTCTTAGCTTTAATTGTTTCTTTAATTAAAAAAATGAACGCACTTTTTTATGTGGATCTAATTTAATAATAAAATTAACTTTTATAGGTCTTCAGTAGATCGCAAGACGTCATTTTCAATTCAGTGCAGAATAAAAGGCTGAATTTCCCGAATACGACCTATAAACGAATTCTAAAGGGTTATTGCTTAATGGCTTCTTTCTTTCTGCTTGTAGCATCTACAAAACAAGAAAGCACGAATGCTGAGATCTGCACTAGCCCTCCTAGTTAATCGCTATAGGACAGGTTTTAAAATGAGCACAATCCGCAAACGACTGTAATTTAAAATTCATAGCAAACATTAGTTGAAAGTCGACGCTTATATTAACGTGAATTATACAAAACTGTAATGAAATATAAGCATGATCGGGTCGCAAACTCGTCTGTAATGGGCGACGAATTATGATCAGTGAGAGGTATTTTTCTCTAAAATGCGGTTCGAAATATTTGTTGAGAGCAAAAGACAAACACAAAAATCGTCTCTGTCTTTATCGCCTGACAAGAGGAGATAGATGTCAAAGAAGAACTTTCTTCTCATTGATTCATTTTTCATTTCCCCTTTCTATTGAATTATTTTTCGTGTCTGTCTATGAATTGGAAAAATTTGAATTACCGGATTGTAAAACTTTCCGATTAAAGCGCAACTGAGTTGTTAGGTGTTAGTTTTTTATCTTTGAACGTTTAATTGTTAACTGCTTGCCAAAAAATTTTTGGAAGTTTTTCTCCTGCAAGAACTTGAATGCCTTAAATATGAGCTCATCTGGTCCGATCACACTTCATTTGATAGCTGAAGCTTAAGATTGATGGTAAAAAAAACATAAGAATTCCTAGGGAACGAACGTTTCATAAAACTGAGCGTTTGATATGCTCGTTCAAAGTTTGTGTAGCATCGCAGATGATACGCTGACGCTCTCTCGAAGCTTTAATGTTTAAAATAAATTGAATGTGACGAGATGCTCCAACGTTTGTGACAAAGCTCTAGCCGGTTTTCATGTGTGCGAAGGACGCAATGTATCGAAAGTAGATTCAAATCTGCACAGCGAAAGATTATTACCATTGTTCCCCACATAGATTGAGGAGTAATATTCGGAGTTTACGAACGGATAAAATATTGTAAGTAAAGCCTATAATGCTGGATCTAAATTTCAGTAAACTGTGAAGACTTAAAAGCATCTGTCGAACAGAACACCGACCTTCAGAATGATATTGCCTCCATATTCTGCTTACTATTTGTTTCCTTCGCTACGCAGCTGCCAGGATGGCATTAAGTCGGTTTGGCCTCATCTGGATAAGCACGGATATTGAATATCTGGGTTTGTAAGGTCATTTTTACATATATATTCTCATTAAGTTGCCGCAATTTTTCCACTAAAATCGTTCAAAAATTTTGTTCTTTCCATTGACTTGTTGTAAATTAATGTTTGGAAAATTTCTTGCAATATATTAATTAATTTTTCATATGATGAAAAATGTTCTGCGTAAGTTCTCTGCTTTAGCAATTTTGTGTGGATGAAATTCTTTTGACAATATTCGATTTTGACATTTTATTGATATTCACTTGGTGCTCTCCTTCATTTCTTCTATTGTTACTCTAATTAAAGATTAATGATTAGGAAAATGTGAAATGTCAATAAAATAAATTAGTTTAGAGAACTTCCTACATAAATCCATACAAGTCACCGTTCGAATTGTTTTGTGCAGTTCTGATTAGAAGCGACGAAAGGAGGGTTGTTTAGGTGTCCCCTTACGTATTGGCCTTCGTCGATAGCTCAAGGTAAACATGAATTTAAGCAAAAACCAGATGTTATTTACAAACTGAAAATTGATTTAATGGGCAATGCAGGCAAACTCGTTTGGGCCAAAAGTGTAGAAAAAATTTTTAGATCAGAGGGTGATCAGGAAAATTCTCAAAGACAATTGTTTTAGATATTCCTTAAAATGTCTTTACGGGGAGATCGAGATTATTTTTTTTGCTAAAAGAAGTGAAAAGGAGTTGAAATGGAGAAAAAGACATTTTTTTCCTTCATAATAAAAATTTCCGCAACATTATTGAATTTATGAGTATTTGTACAATAACATTATATTGTGCAACAACACACTTTTATACAACAATAGTAACGAAATATAATAACATATAAAAATGAAAAAGAAAAGGATAAAAAAGAATATATAAAAGAGTCAGCAGCCAGTGAAAAGAGAAGAACATCAAAAAAGGATCACAATAAATATTAAAGGTTCTCTTTTTTCTTTGTGTTATTTGGCGGAAACCAGTTGGCCAACATAAAACTTGTAGGTCTTGCTGGTGCACAAAACAAACGCAGAAACAATTGTTCTGTGGAATTTTCACAACCACCTCACAACTGGTATATTAATTTTGTTATATAACTCTGGCATATTTGCCTTTTTAAGACGGCTTCTGAACAACATCGGTTTATTTTAACTTAGCTTTTTAATGTGAATCAAAACCAACTAAAAACCTTGAAGTGATCTTGAATTATTCGCTATATCCTTAGGCGGAGCTTTGTCTAGTTATCCGATTTAGTTCACTTGTAAAAGCCTTTATTGAATTCGTAGGTATTGCAAATTCGTTTCTATTCGGTGTTCAGTTTTGTTTTGCATTGTTAGGTTTTAACCTTTATTTTGTTGTACTTTCTACGGCTTGAGCAGAGTGGGTCTAGTGAAATATTTTAATGTTTATTTATATAAATTTTCATTTAAAAAAAAAAGGTGTTTTTTAAAGCCAATGTAAGGAAAAAATTACAACGGGAAAAATATACGAACGGATATATATGCGTAATTTTAGATTCTTTTGTATATATATATATACACATATATATATATATATAAATATATATATATGTCCAGGTCATATTTTATATGCAGAAGGATTAAGTAAGTATACACTCGGCAAACACACCGAAAAAAAGTATGGATAGAAACGTGAAAAGGAATTCGCTATGCACGAAATAAAAAAAAAGAAAAGAAAAAAATAAACATAAAAATAATAAATTGTTGAATGACCAACAAATGTTTGATCAACAGGGACACCTTTAGTGTAATATACAGATACATTAATATTTTTGCATGCATTGTATATATGTATACATATATAAGCAAAAAAAGATATAAATATAAACTTGAAGAAAGTGGTTAATACATTAGATTATAATGAAGTGATAAACTGACTTCTTGGTATAATAAAAGACTTATTTCCCCTTATTAGCAAAGATCGGCTGTGTTTATTACTATTGTTACTGTTATTATTATTACTATTCCAATTTTTCTAGATCAAAGAAATAAATTGAAGGACTAAAGTGGAATCAGGACTGAAAACTGACTCAATTGTTAGAAAGAGATAGATTGTTGGTTATCTTAAAGCAAGCATTGAACAACGCGAATCATCACAGGTTGAATGGACGTTATTCGTACCGATATTTCTTATAAAAATATAATCATATCCCGTGTCCTTGTATGGAATCAAATATGATCAAATGAGTCTCTCAGCCACTCATTAGAATCACGGCAATAGTTTATGTTGTGAAATTTTCGATTCCTTTTATATTTTAAATTCATTTGCGTATCCATCTAATACAGTGTCGAAAAAGCACGAACAATTAATTTTTTTTTTTTTTTTGTTAAATCTATTTGCTACTCCAAATCCACTTCACCTACGTCGTCTTCAAAGTAATCCTCAAACTCAAATAATCTTCCTTATTAACAGTAAGGCCCGGAAGGAGGAACTCACAGTGCACCACGACAATCGAAAAAATCGATTTTTGAGCGACTTTTCCGGTCGTGGCTCGTTGTTTACACGATTTTCGCTCAATCGATCGGTTGTTTTTGAGTGCGTAAATGCAAGTCCCATCTCCCGTATTAACGCGTTCTATAGTCGGCAATCATCTCTTCACCTACGTTGTGAAAATAGGAAAAAATACTTTCGGTGCGATAAACAATCAATCACAGTCGAAACTTGTCACAGACGTCTGTCGCAGTGATGCCAATTAAGAAAAAGGAAACATTTTTGATAATCTGTATACCCGTGCAATTTAACTTGAATGTTGGTCTTACGTTTTGATCACATTTGGCATTTTTAAAAAATTCAATATTTTATTGATAATATGTTGCACAAGTCTTTCAAGATGTCAATAAGGCTAGATACTCCGAATATTCGAATATGGGAAAGATTTTGGCCTTCGCAATATTTCTGCTTAATCGTAGACTTTTGCCTATAATTGCAACTTGAAGGAAAAAAGTTCTTAAGGAATAGTAAGACCAAAGCGAATTCGTGAAACTATTTTGACTAGGCTTAACACACGAGTAGTAGCGAGTAACAGGGCGGTAGTGCCACACGAAGTGCCACACGAAGTGCCAATGTTGTACGCTATATTATTAACTCTGTTCCAGCCGAAGTTTGATGGATTTCGAATAGCTTTTATGACCGACAAACTAGTTGCAATGATAATCGTTTTACGTATCGTTTCGCGAGCTTGAAGTATTTTTCTAGCATCAGTTGTAAATGTTGAAACACTTTCGTCTTGGATATGATAAAACTGAACTTACCCTGTCGCTTTTAAATATTTGTAGGGCCAAATAGTATCTCCCCATAGAATACTAATTTCAATACATTGTTGAAATGTCAAATAACGACTTAGTTGGCGTATTCACTTCAACGCGTCGACATATATACATGCTTTCACTGTAAGAGCGTCTACAAGGGAGAGCGAATTATAAAGAAACTGTACATAAGAAATGGAAATGCAAAAAGAACTTTAGCTTGTTCAGTGAAAGTAAGAGGTTCGTCGAGACGCTTATCTATCAGATTCAAAACACCATGAATAAGACGGACGCTTTAAAGTCTCATCATGTAAATTCTTCAATTGCTCTCGCAATTAAGCATCTTTGTGAGCGTTTTTTTTTTTTGTCAATTTCCATTTTTTTAATAATGCTATTCTTTTCCTAATAAGTAGCGAAACCCTGTGGCCACTAAGGAAATCAATGGCATAATCTTTTTACTCTCTTAGTTTATGTAACTTTGATTGCTTTAGAGACCAAGAACTGTGGCTAAGCGTTCTTCGCTCAAAACGTCCACATGCTCAGCATCTATTACTTTATTAACAAAAAGAGCTGAAAAATCTGAAAGTTTCAAACAAGTGCATCAGCACACATTCTCCTACCTTTTAAAGCCCAATTCCGACTAGTTTCCATATTTTAGTCAGAACCAATAATTTTCCATAACTATATTACATGCGAAAAAAAGGACATTTACGACAACCTGGTTGTAGAGTATTTTGAAGAACATCTACCATATAAAGCCATCGTTTTTGAGGATAAATTTGCTTAGTAATTTTATCAGTGCTACGTAAACTTCCGTTGAGAGTAATTTTTATTTCTCAATAGGCATAGCAAAGTGGGAGGAAAGACAATGACAACGTGGGATAAGACTATATTGTTCTTTTATAATGGCCAAGGATAGAGAGTAGAATTGCGATTTTTTATTTGGCTTATGTGCAAATGTTAAACTTTTCTATTAATAAAACGCACACAAGAGAAGACCAATATTTTCATTACCTTTTACAGATATTTTTCTTCAGAGTTGTTATGTGTAAAGTATGCGAGCTTTTCAAAAAATAACGGCAATTGTAGTAAAATAAACCAAAATAACAAACCACAGGAAGTCATTTAGTACACAAAAGAAGCAAAACAGACGAAAAAGAAGTACAGACCGACCAACCAACCCAATATGATGACATTAAAAAAAACACAGTAAATTTACATTAAATCTTACAGAAAATATTATAAACATTGTTCAAAGGTATCAAAAACGAAATGAAAAACGCAACAGACTTTTCGACCATAATTATTGACAAGATTTATATTCAATTAGAAGACGGATCGACAAGCAAAAGCATACGAATAACCTCATACATGTACGCAGTGTATAAAAAAATGATTGAAATCTTGTAATTTCAAAATAAAATTACCTGAGCAGTGTGAGCGAAAGGGAGGCAGACGCGGTAAGTTTTATTGGTTTTAATCTGTAATAAATCATTAAACAGACCGAGGTGCGCATGGAAGATATTGCAATGCCATGAGGAAACCAACCCGCTTCCTTTAGTTCAAGCTACAGTTCACCGTCTTCACAATATGTTAAGTTAAAAGGCATACACATGCATTTATTTTACTGGTAAAATGGGTGAGGTTTGCCCAAAAAAGTGTTAAATACTCTCAGGAATTGTACCTATTTTTGTTAGCGCACAGTATTATCTCGACGTTCGATCCGATTTGGCGAAAACTAGTCGATTTTTCGTTTCAAAATTTCCCATTTTGCCTTCTAAGAGCTATGTTCAATTGATTACACTTTATATAAAACAATCCCCTGTCGAGTATATAGGATTCGTATCAAGTTGCTTGTTATTTATTTCTGTCTTTCACACAGTTTGTTCGCTTTTATTAGTTTCATAGTGATTTGTAGTTAAGACATGCAACAACATTGCAAATGCATAACATTTCCAGAGAATACACGAAAAAAATAACTGTCAGAAACTTCCAAGGAGAGGGAAGGAAAGAGAAAGAGATAAAAATGAAATTTATATAAAATGCTACCATAAGGAGTAAGAATACTGAAATCATGGGAGTGTGTATGTTTGCGTATTTATCTATTTTCATTGTTGTCTCAGTAATTTATAGCCCATTAAAACTGACACTATTTCTATCTAATTCGACAAAAAAAGCTTCTTAGAATGCAGAGCTAACGGAACGGTTGCAGATGTTAAATATATACGTTCTACGTCTGTATCTGTTTGCTTTTCGTGGTAAATATTATAAGCGAATCATAAATTTGTGTTGTACATGCTTGCAAATGATTTCTTAGACATCCGCTTCCGTTTCATAAGCGAAGGGATGTAAACGTGGGCAGCAAATCGTACCACCTCGAACAGTGTCGTTGTCTTAACGCCTTAAGTTTTTAATTGTTTTTTCTTCTCTCTGTCTCTCTCTCTCTCTCTCTCTCTCTTTCTCTTTCTCTCATTCAGTCTGTCTTTCGCTCTCTGTGTCTCTGTCTCTCCCTGCAGATGTAAAACATAAATATATATCAACAAATCATTTACACAAATGTTAATGATTGTCTTATGAAGCGAACATGCACACTTACGTGTGTGTACACGTACATTTAATTATATTGTAATGTCATCTTCTTTTGTTAAACTCTGATTTTTCTTAGTCTTCCCGTGTAACCCACACGTACGTATATTCTACGTATCCTTCCACATTCTCATAATGAATATAATAATAGCAATAATAATAATAAGATATAATTCATCAGAATGTGTTTTCTTTTCGAATTTATGCTGGCGTTGTATGGGTATTTAAATGCCTACTCCAATATATCTTTATACGTTTGTTCATGTTCATATGTTCCTTTTAATCTTTTTATTTGTTGTTTTTATTTCGTTCGTTTCATAATTCTGCAATATCAACAAATGCTTACTTGTTCAGTGTTAGCAATATTTTTTTCTCCCACCACTTTGCCCGGTCAATTATATTTGATTTTCTCGACTAAGCATGTGTGCGGTAGTCGGTGACTGCTACAGTCGTGTGTGCAATTTTGAATTGTAAGTTTCCTTTTTAATTGCTTTTCGCTTTGTTCGTGTTGCTGATTAGAGCTTTCTGGAATGGAGACATTAGAAAAATCTGTCGCTCTTCTAACTGCCTTCTATTTCGTCTATTAGTTTAACATATACATTTTCTTTCTTGTTAACAAAGTGTTGCATGTGTATGTTAAATGGAGTGGTTATTATTTAATTTTGCTTTAATACTAATCTTTAGGCCAGGCTGCTTCAATGGATAGAAAGGCGTAACAGTTCAGCGCAGCTCTCAGATCGGGATACCTTGGTTCCGTGTGACGCGACAGAGTACGTCTTTACTTCCACAAGAATGCTTACTAATAATTAATTTTTTCAGCTACAAAAATCAATTGTCAAAAGTGTGATAAAAACACCACGACAAAGAAAATTATTGGAGCCACAACCAATCTGACTATAAAGCTACATTACTCAACTTATAAAAAAAACAAAAAAAAAAAAGAAGATATTAATGGAAAAAGCTACCGTCTGGTCAGAAAAGATATTTCAGTGCTAGCCTCGTTCTTATGACAAGACCCTGTTTTAGTCGTCTGTTTGTCCCTGCCTATGTAGAAATCTTAGTGCGAATGCAGCTCTACGCAGAACTGAATCAATTCGATTAGGCCTTTGCGGTTTTTTCTGCGACATGATATTAATTCCTGCACATCGGGCAACAAAGATTTGCTTGAAAGGCAACATTTCAGTC
Source organism: Glossina fuscipes (assembly GCF_014805625.2). Taxonomy (NCBI): domain Eukaryota; kingdom Metazoa; phylum Arthropoda; class Insecta; order Diptera; family Glossinidae; genus Glossina; species Glossina fuscipes. The sequence continues at coordinate 3,194,303 of NW_023998464.1, read as the reverse complement.
CACAGTTTTCGTGTGACAATTTTCTGATTCTTTGGTCATGTAAAAAGATACATTGACTTCAAAATGGCTGAAATATCTGAAGGAACACGTCGTTTGATGCTTTTTACTATAAGAAAGGTAAAACATGCAAGAGAATGGCGAAAAATTTGTGAAGTTTACGATGCGAAAGCTGTCAGTGAATGAAGGACACAGGACGTTACGAAAATTTCGATGTCATTGCACTGGATGCACCTTTATCTTGTCGAAAAAATCGTCAAAATTTAGCAACTGGTAGAGCAAGATCGATACGTAAGTTGTCATGAATAAGGGAACATCAACTGCGTGACACTTTGGAACCATTGAAAAAGAGCGGACTACAAAAAGCAGCGCGAAACCTTGGAAAAAACTCCCAAGACTTTTTATATGATCCATCATATAGCTGTGTAAATGAGCCTAAGTGTTTGCTTTATGGATAAAAACAATCATGCCAAAGGTGAACAGAACATATGTGTTTGTTTGTGTACGTTACGGAAGTAAAGCCAAGTGAAAATTTCCATATCGTTTTTGCCGAATTCTTTGTCCGAATGCTGTATAGAGTGCGACAAGAACACCACTTACATTAACAAATTGCTGATATCAAAGTTATATACTAAGAATTATTCAAGAATAATCGAACTTGTGGGTGTTATTCTAGGAAAGTTAACTTGGTGAAGCAGGAAACGTAACGAAATTCGGAAGTACGCGTCTAATGCTGTCTATGTTGGAAAAAAAATATAACTTTGATTTATACATCTGTGTTCACATGCGATTCCTTTACTTTTGCCACTTTGTACCTTTGTAATGAGCATAAAGTCATTTAAACAATATGTGTTTACGTGGTCATAAAAATAATTAACTAATTCAAGCATATTCCACTTATTCGGTAATGCGAACATTTTTATACCCATGATAGGAATTTCTGTTATTTTGATTGGCTGACATCTGAGGCTCTAGAAAGATTTGATCAAAGAAAGATTTTCAAGTCATCTCACACAACAGGCCGTAACAGTGATATTAGGACATCGGCATTAACACAAACTGTCAAGAAGAATTCGACAATTTTAAGATGCTTCTATAGGTACCTGGTAAAGCTAGATAATAAATAGACAATAACATAAAATAAGTTTACTTTTATCCGCCTGAGTGGCCGAGTAGGCTAAGGATCTCGACTAACAATTCAATGGTCGTGGGTTCAAATGTCAATTGCGGTAGAGTTTTCGGTAAACCCGTTACACTAAGACGCTAGTGCTTTAAGACAATAGTCTTTGAATTTAATTCCCTGGCTACATGAAATAGAATAATAATAAGTTTAGGTGAGGCGCCGCTATGAACAAGGACGTAAGAACGAAGCAACAAATAAAATCTGTCAAACATCAGAAAATGCAACCCCCGCCCACATTTCATTATTTTCCCTTATTTCATCTATTCATTACAATTCTCAAGGCTCAATTTACGACACGAAAGCGTCAATAAGGTGACCGTCATGTAAGGGTTTTATTGGGTAACAAAGCAACGATTGATGATGCGGAAATAGTAGAAAATCCGTTTGGAATCGTGCACGTGGATAAAAGATTTTGAAAACAAAGATTTATGATTAGAGCAATTTCAAGACGTCAAAGCACCGAAAGATAAGTAAGGTCGCCAAGTAGATGACGATGGGAAGATCAAAGAGCTAAAATGCTATAACGGCAAGCAAACTGGACACAAAGCTAGCGACTGCCATAGATTGAATAGGGAAGAGTACTTCATTTTCCAAAGGAGGAATTAGAGCTTCCAAACGGCATAGGAACGCCATAGAGAGAGAATCTGGTGAACCTATTAGAAACCGCAACGTATGAGAAGCAGGGAAGAACGTGAAATAACAAGACTATAATCAGAAATAGAAAGACCGTAATCATAATTGCAAGGCACACAATATTGGCCATTATATATATTATAGTTAAGGATCTCTTAAGTGAAACTAAGTCTTATAGAAAGATCGTTCGAAGACTTAAAGGTACCTATAAGACTCGCAATTGATACATTCCCTATGAAGAAATATGTGGAGAATTTGGGAAGCGGTTTATATTACCAAGGAACGCAACGATTTTAGGTCGGCTTGTCTGAGTCGTCGAAGCCCTACATACGTACAGGTAATTATTAATTATAAGTATGAGTAACTATAAGTGTAACTAACAATAACTTTGGTTTAAGCGACGGCGACAACGAACAACTACGGATGAATAAAAAAGGAAAAAAGTCCTTGCATGCCTTTATTAAGGCTGTTTGTAGAAGACATCGATCCGTAGATGATTGTGGTTCAAGATCCTGGAGATATCTGACAATATAAATCGAAAACAGTCTCAATTAAGTCCATATGGAGAAATGCTTAGAAATCGAGCCATTTTCAACCTCTCATCTTAGTTCTTACTTATTTACTTTTGAAATTCATGACCTCAGACATTCTCGAAATACTCCTAATCAACTTTTATTGCAATATTGAGAAATCAGAGCAGCGACTTATAATACTTTCTCATAGAAACAGGCACAAAAACATTAGAGATCATATTGGGTTTCTATCAACAAAACCGGATGTAAGCTAAAAATAATTTCAAATCTTCAACTCAGAGTAGCAGCAGCTATATCTTATAGGGAGGACATAATTCGATAGTAAAATCAGAATTTCTCTGGAAAATGCCTTAAAATGGGGCATTAAAACCTTGACATGATTTTTTTTTTTTTTTTAATTAAATTTGAGATTCTAATCTACGTCACGTAAGGAATTCAGCTGTTTTAGTTAATGTTACTTCTTCCTTTTTATAGCATAAAATTAAGCGTAAGGAAAGACAGGATTTTGAATGCATTTTCTGTTACTGCTCTTTTTCGAAGAAATACACATTCATACGTAACGTCATAGAAATGAGTTTGACAGCTAACAACGTACATCGATGTCATTGACAAATTTCTAAGGATCAACTATGAAAGAAATAAAATAAAGAATTGAATAAGCAGGCATAAAACATATAAATGCACTTTATCGCTTATTCACACAAATGACGTATAGATTTGTACATTCATATGTACACTAACGCATATACATATGCATCACAGTGACAGTCAGCTGAAAACGACTAACTGTGCGGTTAGCATAGGATTGTATTCATTTGGCATCGGATGATAGAAAAAACGAGGCACGTGTTTGTTTTATACGAATTTTTGATTTATTATCACATGCAATTTTTCGTTATTCGTCAGGACACTCTTTTACAACGAACCAATACATTCATGCATAGAGAAACAGCAGTGCATGCACTAAGATTTATAAGAACGAATGCGTTGCTGGATTTACTGCATTTATGGCATAAAAACTTTACTAAAATTTGCGAGTTTGCATGTACGTGTTCGGTATATTGTTGAATTTGGCGACACAATCACTAATACCTATGTATTGTATATACATAGTAACAATGAATTATGGCATTTCAAATAAATGCAAAAAAAAAAAAAGGAAAGAGAAAATTCAGAAACCCATAAAAATTTATACCATTGAGTGAAAATGAAATATATGAACGTGTCGTAAATCATTAATATTATAGAAAAATGTTTGCATGTGTACTCTTCATGTTTTTTTTTTTTCGCATGTGCGAGTAACGCTCGAATTGCAATTTGTCAATGTGACGTGCAATCATAGGTTTTCCTTTTTCTCCTATTGTCAATAATTTTTCATTAGTAAATTGAGAATTTTTTTTTTTTTTTATGTTCTATAGATTACAAAATAATTTATCTGTAAATGAAAAAAGCAAATAATAAAGATGAGCTCAGCCAGAAGAGTAGCTTGTAAATCAAGCATCCCTACCCATAGTGTATACGGCATGCTAAGTATTTTGATAATTATGAACACGTTCGCGAGATGTCGGGAATATGTCTTCGCAATTGTTTTTTTTTTTTTTTGTGATAATATCTGCACCAAAATTTAGATATGAATCTGCTCAAGAGTATGAAAATTTAAGTTTTCTTCAAAGTGCAAGTGTGTCTTTTGAATTGAAAGAATTTTCAGTTGTCAATCTGTTGAATAACAGAAGCAGCAATAGAAACGTTTTTTCTTCACTAGTTTTCTGATTTTATTGGCAAGAGACATAAAGGGATTTATTATTTAATTTTTCTTTAATGCAGCAAAATTTTTAGTGGAAAATAAATAAAATAAAAAAAATTTCCCGACACTCCAACGGAGAAAGATAGTTTTTTTAAGTAAGTAGTTTATGGAAAGGTGTACATTCCCACGGATAAGTCACCATCAAAGTCTCTCAATACGTCAAAGTGATTCCCAATTTGTATACTCAAGCTATACTAGACGTATGTTCGTGCAAAGACCAAATCTAACCAGACAACGTTTAATACCACTTACACCAGAAATACACAAGGTTATGATGGATTTCAACGCTTCACCGTCCAATACATGCATCTCGGAGGAACAATTTTATAATACATTGTCTATAACTAGTTTGGTAAGAGAGGAAGTACAAAATATATTGCATGAGCTCTTCATTCCCGATAAGTTTATACGCAAAGAGGAAATTGACGAACTAATTGAAAAATGCCTTAAGGAAAAGGTGACAATTGTGCAAGAGCAAGAAACAAAATCAACACACGAAAGTGAATCAGGCGGGGGGAAAGGTGTTTAAATTTCTATAAGACTTCATTTCATATGCATAAGATCTTCCTATATATATTATATTGTGTACATACATATTCCCTGTTCGAATTAATCAAGAAATACCTAAATTTGTAAGTAGTTATTATTAATATGTTAGTAAATTTTCCTAAATTAACTTGATTTTTCTATTTTCGCTCTTCTTGGAATGAATGTTACTAATGTAATGTCGCCAGATGACATTGAAAATTGCGAAATCCGTTTAGGATGTACGAAAAACATTTCCGACACAGTAAATATTTGAAATTAAAATGACGGAAATGACAAAAACGATGTAATACATTGATGGCGTTGTTTTAGATATTCTGTCGGCATAAGCATGACAGGAGAGGTGGTACACCCATCAAAATCGATATGTTTAGTTCATACAAATCTATAAGTTTGGCCACGTTGCACGTTGCCGAAGATGTCGCCAGTGAATGACATTAGCAACTCCTGCTGGGGTAAAAAGTGTACGCCACGTTTCCCTTCATCAGAAACTTGTAGTAGATTAGTAAATACATTTGGAGCTTGCAATAAATATTACACCGGATAATCACACATATTAATTTGTAGCCGATGGAAAGCATTTTGCATTTCTATTTCTGAAGCTGTATATATATTTTAATCCAACAAATTGAATATAACTTATTGTGCGTAATAATCCTCCGTAATATCCGTAATGAAACTCCTAGTTTTAATATGATTCCAAAATAACTGACCTGAAATTGGTCCGTCGACCTATACAATGTTGCTGACAACTTCTTATTTCTTCAACGTCGTTTTAGTGCAAGATAAAGTCATTTTGGTGGACTGCATCGCATAGTGTAACATAAGAATAGATTGCTATGTTATGAGCAATCTTATGACAAATGCAAAATTATATTCGAGATGCACTGCAATTTTACATACAAACCTATATAACTGTCCAAGTTTTCATTACTGCAATGGCCCTTGGCATCAAAAAAAGAGAAACGAAGCTTCCCGCAATTGTCGGGTACATCAACTCTTATAGGCTGAGTGTATACAAGCATTGGTAATAACTTGCTTTCTATTTTGGGTTTTTTTAAGTTATAATTCGCGGGCGTGGAGGTGCCAGGTTTTTTTTTGCCATAGTTGATCTTTTTCTGGAATTCTGTGAAATGGATCCCATTTGTAGTAATTGCTGCTGCAAACCATTGAACTTATTTACGGTCGCTTCTGTCGGATATGGTGCGTTGTGAAAATGAGACAATTGCACTTGGATAGATTTATGCATACCATTGTACTTAGAAATCAAATCGTCGATATTGATTTCATCTTCAATTTTTGCAGCCGCGGAAAATTATGTTATTGCACAGGTAAATTATTATATCCGTCTACATGGAGTGCTTACCATTTGCCAGTTTGAATTCGGAAACTTCACCAGGCAATTGTTCATACAAACATTCCGTATTTTTTAGAGGTTCTTTCTTTAGAATGGAACTGCTCAAAAAGTTGATAAGCTTCCAAAATCCTTTCTTGCATTTTTAATGCATTAGAACGTTTAGCGCTGAACTTGGCTTCGTATAGTAACTGTACATTTACTTGAAATTTTCGCAGAAAATTTTCACTTAACAAGATTTCCACATTGCATCCTGTTTCGGTTGCTAATAGGACTAATTGCTTATGCATGGATGGACTGACCCTGACTAAACACCGTATAGGATCTCCTTGCAAACGGAAGGTTCCAAATCATTTGATGAGCGTGATGTGTTACCAACCCTTGCCGGAAAATGTCATAATGTCATAAATAATTTTGATGATGATGACTTCTTTGTAAGATTTCGATTGTTTTTATTACGAAATTAAATTTATATAGAATGTTAAACCAAAATTAATGCCAGGCCTATTCACCCTCTTGATATGCGAATTGACTCTCATTAGGAATTCTTTCGCTTCGCTACCGTGGCTAAATACAGTTTTATGATAGTCGTCATCAATATGTTGGGAGACAAGTGACTGTTGTATGTATTTATTTGACGAGAGACGAGGAGCTGATCGCATCGTCGAATGGTATACCGTCAACTATAATTTAACATTCCATTTTTATTTAAATCTGAAATACGCGCGATGGGATTAAATAAATCAATTACCTTTGACTTGCAGGCTTACGTTAAACTCGTTAAATAATTTCAGGATTATTTCGATTAAAGTCTTTTATCATTCCATAAGCACAACACATCAGTTAACTTAAAATTCCAGAACTAATGTCATGTTATAATCGATACATGTGCAGGTACATACAGGTGTTACTCCGATTGGTGACGTAAACTAATCGGGAGCTTGGATAATATTTATTTTTGGACATCCCACGGCGTATTGTAGTTACACCACTCAAAATTAAAGTCTTTATTCATTCTTGTTTATTTCTTTGATTAATTTCTTGTTTATTTCTTATTTATTTCTTACTTATTTCTGAGTTATTTCTTAGTTACTTCTTAGTTAATTCTTAGTTACTTCTGAGTTACTTCTGACCGAACTGAGGTATGGTCAGTATCTTATATAATAAATAATTTAATGCTAACTTAAGCAATCAATACAAGTAAAGTAGGTTATTACTAGAATTACGACTAATGTGGGTTACAACTCAATTAGACTATCTTAACTGGGTTAGATGTCGCATTATGTTGAAATGTAAACTTAACGTAAATTGTAAATCGCGGTAGAGTGCGACATATCGATAATGCTGCGGTATAACGGTTGTGTACATATCCTGTGCAAGATTATATAAGGAATTAAAATAACTTTAATTTAAACTCAAATAAATTTTTCAAATATTCTCATTTTGTGTTCACATGTCGTTCCATATTGTCTGCAAAAGTGCTTTAAATAAAGCAAGCTTTCGATAAATCTGACGATTAGACATAATCTGTCGGGCTGCTATTATTAGAGGAACCATTATTATTATACCCTGAAAAAAGAGAGAAGTAGTTATTTTTGTTAGAGCGCCCATTACATTTACATTTTTTTGATCAGCATCTGATCAAAAGAACAACGTCTGTGAGTTTTTCCATCTCATCCAGTGCCACGTAAGCCAACAACACTTTTGTTTTCCAAAGAAGAAGCAAATAGCTTTTGGTTCATTATTCATAAACTATGCAAAATAAACTCACAAAAATGTGCTCGCACATCCTATGGATGGTGATATGGTCCTGCTATGGTATAAAATATGAGAATGTCGGCATCGCTTACCCAATATTATAATACATCAAAATTACGTTTTTTTGTCAAAACCTTCCTAACGCCTATCCGCCTGTCCTGACAAACGTCCAACTGCGTAATATCTGAGATAAACATTATCGCGTTCTTAAAGATAAAGACCTCCTCTTCGAATTTGCAAAAGGGCTTGAAAACATCCAAAAACAGCCAAAGCACACGTCTTCAATGGAACATAAGGTGAGAGAACCTGTTATTTACGCACTGTAGCTCATTACTCACAAATTACAGCAGACAGACGCGGTATAAATTTCCACTTTCACTCCAATAAATTAGTCGCATCCACACAATACGATGCTGCTGATAAAAGTTTAGAAATTTCCTTCTTTCTTACTCCTTTTTACGATAACGATGTTGGACATGACAGATTCGGTCACAGCCGAAAACAATTTTCTTTCTTATTTTTGTTATTATTATGATTTATTTTGTTCAGAGAAGTAAATTCTTGGAGGAAAGCTATCTTGGAACTAAGGCTATCGCCTCTTTTTGTAATGAGTTAACTATAATAATATTAAGACTCCGTATTAAATGGAAATATTGTCTGAAACACTTTCCGTTCTAGATAGGAGGAAAAATCACATTTTGGCTAGTTCTTAATTAATTGTATTTATTTCATAAGAAACACATTAATTTAATTGATCAAGACTTTGCATGGTATAGCAGAAGACATAATTCATTTGATAGCAGTCTATACATATTCTTGAAAGCTACGATCCTATGAATAGCAGAAACGAAGAACAAAATACATGCATAAGTAAAATTTATGGAATGACAAGATCAAAAACGCCTTCAACTTTAAAAAGCAAAAGATCTACAGACAGACACACATTCAAAGCAATATGAACGAGATTGAAAAGCTAAAATACCTGTTTGCAGCATTTTGGATATAAATTAAAATAATCTCACAAGAAATTAAAAAAAAAGAGAAGGAAAAAGCAAAAAAAAAGAAGTGATAGGCCGAACATTTCGCAAACGTTGCAAAAATTCCATTGTAGATGGATAAGAGAAGCTTACACGGAGCAACACATTGCTTAAATATTCAGACAACCCATATGTCAAAATGCTTCAATGACATACTCACTCGCTTACGGTGATATATGTCTGCCTATACGTGTATGTGTGTACGAGGTATAGACGGCTGTTCGGAAGAAGACGGCGCGTTTAATTTTTTCCTCTATGTGGCATAGTTGAAAACATTGTGTGCGCATTCAATATCCACAATATTGGGTTTGGCTGCCATAAATCGTAGTTGAAATATCATCTCATGAATGAAATCGATTTCTCGATCGACACACCGTGAATTTCTGTTTTCGTGTAGATATTGGCGAATAATTATAAATGCATTCTACCCACAAACAGCAATCTTTCCTTCTTACACTCTTTACTAACCCATCGTAACAACCACCACCGCCACCGTCGGCGTCAACATCGCCATCATCATCATCATCATCATCGTCATCATCATCATCATTCTCATGATCATTCTCATGATCATCGGTAATTGACTTGATCTGCGATTGTAAAAATTTTAAAATTGGGAAAAAAATGATCGCCGAGAAAAGCAGACAAGCTCTGAAAAAGAAGAGGAAAAAGAAGAAATTGATGTGTCGATGGTATGTGGTCATTGCAGCACACAAATCAATTTTCCCATTCTATCTGATATTATTGTTGTTATTATTGTTATTAATGTGTTATATAAAATTTCTTGAGTTGTATACAAGCTTCATTTTATTTATTTATTTAGTTTTTTTTAAACATTTTTCTCGGTATGCTTGTCTAACATATAAAATTTATGTGTTTAATCTAGCAATGAAAATCGATTGTGGGAACATATTTCTTTCATTCTTTCATACGAAGTCCACATTTGTTTCTCTTCTTTTTTCTTTTAATCTAAAGTGTTACTGATATTACTAATTCGTTGATGTTCTGTAACCTACATGCCCATATAGGGACTGAAAATTTTTATCTGTACGATTAGTATCAATAATGACTTATAACGTTTCAATTACAATCTACCGCATTCCACATAATTCAACATATATACGTTTATTAAATGGTGACGAACAATCATTTAGGATGCATGTCGCCTATAAGTGTAACGCGGTGACGGTCAGAATTAAATCAAGATATCAAGAAAAACACAGATATGGCATGGCTGCAGCCGACGCCCACTCGTGTGAATCAATTGGTGAACTGAACGACGACTAAAGTAGCTTCTCTCGCATTTAGGATATAAACCCGCGGACATTGATTTGATAACGGCCATTCTTATTTAAGCGACTATTCACGCAGATATTTGAAGCATCTTAAGCAGACAATAAGAGAGCCGCTTTGATAACGATAACTGTATGAAACCATATTGCAGCGATTGTGAAAGGTGGTAGGTGGAGAAATATCTGCACGAATAGATAGACTAAAAAAAATAAAAAAAAATATCACGAGAATCGTTATTCCGGTTGCACATATTTAAAAATTGTGAAAAAATATACCATATTTCACACCACCGGCGAAGACGTTTCGGAAACTTGTAAAATAGTCCTTGGCAGTTTTGGTGAAAATGCCTTATTAAAAGTATGCAAATGTTCGTCTGAATATAAAAATTAATGAATTCTCTTATTTTGCGAAGTCACTGTAGAACTAAACACAATTCATGGAAATTGAAAAGAAGGTCAATATTTGCGAACCACATTTATTTAGAGTAGAAAATTTAATAGACCGAATTTTTCTGTGTGAATCGTTGCTTAAACAAATTGCGCAATGAAAAAAAAAAAGAAAAGATAACGGGCGGCGTAAATTGGATCATATGCGGCAATACAAAAAAATAATACGGTACTCCACAAAAGATGAAGGATGAAAGGACCGCATCGTTCATATTGACTTCGCGTAAAGTAATGCTTTCTGCTTAATGCGACAAGCATCACTTGGTTTATTTTTTCACACCCACATCCTAGACGTTCCCACTACCACTTACCTTTTCGCGTAATACAGTTTTTTATATGATTAATACAGTATTTCGTATAACGATTTCCAAAATGATGTATTATATGGGACGTGATCAAAAAAGGGGTACGATTGGAACCATTTTCATAAGCGTTCGTCCCTGGCCAAAACATCCCAGTGCACCAAATTTTATTAAAATGCACTACTCTGCAGTGCTCTACAGTTTGTAGATTGAGGACAAGAATACAGGTCGGACAGACGGACGGACAGACAGACAAGCTGATTTTATATTTTATCAAAATGTGTCAAAAATTGCGCGTGTATGTTGAACACAAGAAGACAAGATACACAGACGGACAAAGAGACAACCAAGCTTAAATCGATTCAGAATCACTTTCTGAATCGATCAGTATAATAAAGGTGTAGGGTACAAAAATGGCAAAAGTTTGTCGATCCAAATGGCAAGTATTTGCTTTAATAAATTCATTTGAAATAAAAAATAATTTATTTGAATTTTGGTGAAAAGATGCCATAAAATTTTTGACTCGATTTGTTATTTTGCAAAATACGAGCCCAAGACATTCAAGTCCAAGAGTCATAGAATCGAGCTTTTCAAAAAATCTTGCGGTTTTATTTATGTAATATTGTGAGGCTGGTTAGTGTCATCTTTATATAGGTTATATAGACGAATCGTGCTAACATTTTCTGTTAGCATTTTTCCGAAAGAAATCAGTCAGCTTTTGAGCCACATTTTATGCAACATCGAAACTTCTGAATCCCAAGCGGATCGGATTGGTTATAAAAGGACAAGAATTAAATAATTATGTCAAACTTTTTGTAACACCTAAAGTTCCCTATCATCAAATAACGTGGATATGAACAAGGTAAGCGCAAAAGAAGAAATTTAGTTCTGCTCATGTAGACTCAATCAAAGATTTTTATAACATAACCATGGTATTCTCCATATACTCAAAGTTTGCCACTCAACTCGGGTTACAGAACATCCATGGCGATGAAAGGGCTTCAATCTGCTTACGATTATGAAAACACGAAGTAGTGTTTTAAGAATCCATTCATGTTTTGTAAACAGTGCCGGGAACCTGAACTCACATCTTGGTCTTCTAATAGATACGAACACATGTAACTTTGTAAAGCGTAATTTAATTGCGAGTACTAGTGATCGTTTCTTACACAAAAAATCTCGATCTTTAACAGAAAAAATGGAAAAAAAGAGAGAAGAAAACAACGAACATTCACGTTTTCTGCGTGAATTTCAAGTTGAATCGAACCAGACAAACAAGAAAGGTCATCATGAAGGCATGGTAGGTTTCACGTGCATATGCATGCAGAGGTGAATGCTTGCAATAGCTTATTCTCGGCTGCCGTTAAACTTGACCCTTCTTGGCAACTGCGAAGTTTTCGATAATTAAACTAACTTCATCAAATATTTACTTAAAGTGGTAGAAAGATATATAAAAAAAAAAAAAAATAAAAAGCAAAGACAAGCTATTGGAATTACAATAAATACAACAATGAAAAACATCAAATCGAGCAATTATACACGAAGGAATGGACATTTATTACAGTTCCTCTGGTTTCCCCTGGTTCACTTTTCGGGAGCTTAAGAGTCTGTCTCACTGCTAGTTTCTTTCTTTCATTTTTTTTTTTTTGTTTTGTAATTTCTTTAACACAGAATCGTAAGATGAGATCACTAAATATTGTTGTTGTTGTAATTGGTTTAATTCAATGCTGCGCCAGGTATATTTTCACAGTTTTGCAGTTTGTGACAATCGTGGCTAGAGTTAACTATAAAGTAGCTAAAGATATTTTGTAACCGATACACAAATTAAATGTTATTTGCTGTGCACGATCATCATTAAGGATGCCAAAGTACCTACATACGCAAACACATACACACAGACACACACACACACACATACACACACATACACACAAACTCGCATATATGTATATACTTCTTCTATTCAAACATTACGATTATTTGTATGCATTGCAAGCTCATGAAAATGTTTTCAACAATTTCATGGCAGCGCTTCTTCCAATCCGCGCAATGCACAATTAAAAAAAACAAAAAGAAACAAGACAAAAAAGATCTATGTAAGTGTGTTCGTTCCATTTTCACAAATCTAGATACATTCATGTCGTACTCTCTGTTTTTACAAAATTTATAAGATTACGCGTGTACTTCGGTTTACAAATGCAATGCAATTCAATTTTAATCGTGTTTTCCCTCTTTTTTTTTTTCTTTTTGTTTTCTTTAAACGATTTGTCCTTTTTGGCTTCCTGTGATGCTTGAATTTTCTCTACAAGCCAGCCAATGTTGCTTGTTTTATTGCCTTAAAGAAACAACAACATGTACGTACTTGTAGTTGTGAGATTTATTGTCATCGATAATAATTAAGCGTGAACTTGAACATCAATTCTTTATATATTCGTAAATCGCTTTACCTGTGTGCCATACGTAATGAGAGTTCTTCGAGATAATGAGAAAGCTTTGAATCTGCTAAAGCGCAGAGGCAATAATTCAAATGAAGAATGACAATAATAGGCAGACGCGTTCGGGTAAGTACTTTTGGTAAGTACTTAAATGAATAAATTTGATTTATTTTTTAAACATTTACCTGACGCATAAATCAAAAAAGCGATCAATATGTTGCTATGTTTTAAATGCTTTCGCATTACTTGTCAATTTTACTTGAGCTTACAGTCATAAGTAATTTGGAAAAATTAAGCTGGATGGTGGAACCCGCTGAAACAGTTAATACCAAAAAGCAATCGATTTGAATCGTTCGCTGTTCAAAAGAGGAGTGAAATATCAAAAAAAGGCAATGAAAAGTCATTTTTGACATGACATTCGCCCCTCCATCCAAACAGCAAAATCAGTTAAAAGGGAAGTCTTAGATTCCACTTGTTTGTTCCGATTACCACTTGTTTGCCCTTAGGGGAACCACACTCGCTGAGCAGCGCTTCACTTCCTATGAAAAGCGCTCGGTGAATGGTTGTTTTTTCAAACGAGCGATGGTTTCTTTGGCCTGGCACCCACCCCCAAATTATCGGACAGTTGGGAAAAACGTATAGCAAGTGACGGACAATAATTCAAATAAAACACTTTTTATCACTTTCATACCATAAACGTGTATTTTCTATAAAAAATCGCACTTTCACATATCTGTAATGACTTCCCTTCCAGTTAAGTTCGATTAACAAAATCGTACAAATGTGGTTTCCCGTAATTGTTGGACATTTGATACTATATATGAAAGTGAGTTTTCGTTTGTTTTTTTCAATGCTTGTATTTCTTGTAGGAAGGCTGAATTATTCTTCTTCTAGGATGAAACGTCATGTTGCCTCAAACAGAAGTTCTGCTAGTTGCTTTATAAATCGTACATGACGCGTTCACTTTTTCCGAAATTTGAACTCATATGTTGTAAGTTATGTCAGTTGTTTGCAAGATGTCCTTGAGCGTACATCGAAGCATTTCCGCCATTGCAAGTTATTCTGCTGGAAGACTGAATAAAATGCGGCTGAAGTCATGGAGATGGCAACGTTGGCTCAGTGTGAAAATGCACTAACCTATGAAACAATTACAAAACAGTTTGCAAGACTGTGTGGAGAAATTTTTGCCGTCGTGGCGCTCAAAGCTCCCAAGCGGGAAATGTTGAACGAAGAAATTCGAGGTGTAGTAGAAGAAAATCCAGCAAAAGCTCAAAAAGAGCTTGCTGTACAGTTAAGAATAAGTCAACTAATAATTTCAAGTCGATGGCATATAACAAACAGATGCAGAAATTCAAGAGTTGACTTTCCTTTCCAGTTGTTGAGTGACTATAAATGGAAAAGAAGTGACTTCGCAAAATAATTTTGGGCGATGGAAAATAGATTCTATAGAACAGGTTAATACACGTTGAACGACAGCTTGTAAGCAACTGAAATTTATACCGTGTAAACGCCAAGGTCCAAGTTATCTATGCCCAGAATTTTGTAAAGGATGAATACGTCATGTATTTATGAATTTATTTGTACACCTAATTATTACGCGCGCAAGCAACAATACACGTACGACAATCCGATACTTTATCGTGTTTATCAAACGCGTTGCCCATGTATTGCGCAGCCAATATCAGAGCGACGATGCCTACAACGTAATTTGTGCGGGAGCCAAACGAATTACGACCTACAATGCAGCATTTTTCCAATACTTTAAAAATAATCTTTATGTTAATAATATCCAACAAGATGGATCTGCAATGTCTCTTACACTGATAGAATCGATTGATGCTCTCCCAAACGTAATTGCTCACATTCTTAGAGAAATGGGTGATAATGTATCCAGTAATTGATCTTTGCTTAGATTTACTATTACAATGACGATCAGATTAATTTAGAAATAAGCCATAAGATCAGTGTTAGTTTCCAGTAGCAAGAGCATAAAATGTAATCATGCTTTAAAGTTGAATGAACAACTCTGTCTTTCCCCGACGGTAAGCATTAAAAAAATGCATAGCGATTTGAATTTATTTTAATTAATAGAAACTGATTGGTTAAAAATTTACCGGAAAAGCGGCTTAAGTTAATAAAATACAATTCAAACGAAATCAAACTTTCGCTTAATACTGCATACTTTTAAATGATTGTAAACGAATCCCTCCAAAAATGCCATCGATATCAAGAGGTTTCTCTTAATGATGAGCTCATCTTTCTTTAAAGATTTTTGTTCCTCTTGCTTCCTATTAGAGTTCTTCTCAGGTCGCTGCTATAGACAAAAGAACTTTAACGAAAATTTATTTTATATCATTTGTTTACGGCAGCATCTGAAGAGACGAGAAAAGTGACTTGCGTAAAATCGCTTTAATTAAATGATTCCTATCGCTCAACCAAAAAAAGCCACGAAAAAGAAAAAGCGACGGCATATAGAAGAACGCTGCTTTAAGACTCTCTGTACTTAAGGTCTTACATTTTTTCTTCTTCTTTATTTTTCGGTTTATCATCATTTACTATGTAGTCATTGAAGTTTGGTTTTCGTAGCGAACAACAATAACAGAGGTCCGTCTCGGTTGTGAACTTTTGACGCAATTAATTGCAGTATCGACACTTGTTATGCGCGCGCGTGAATCTTAAAATGTTGCATTGCGTATAAAAGACATTCAAACAAATGTACGCGCAGAGAGAGTAAGCAACAGACAGACAGACGACTAGGTATTTTTTTTTTCATTTCTCGCAAACTCGAACGTATTGCGTTGGCAATACTCCTTATGGCTTCTTTTTTTCAAGTCTCATTTTTCTTAGGATTTCTGCTTTTCTTTTGTGTAATGAATGTTCAATTCATCCGTACGACTTGTCTGCATGATATCTTAGTCCCAGCATCGATTTGCTAAGCTTTGTATTCATTTTAAGTTTTTCTTTTTTCAATTTTTTCGCAACAACTGTTGCTGAGATCTTCATGTCTTATTATATTGAGCGTTGTGTGTGCTGGGACTTTTGTTTTCTTATTTTGTTATCTGTCTGTCCCCACATGTTTTGTGTCGCACAAAACTCCCTTGAAAATTAAGCATCATTGTGGAGTACATAAATCAGGAGCCTCTTCTTCATTGAGATGTTTATCGGTGGTCATTTAGTTGTGAAATTTAATGTCCTCGTCTTCTCTTCGCATTCTATTGCCAGCCGAACGCAGAAGACAATGAACGAATAACATTCACATATCTGCATGTTTAAGTACCTCATGTGCGTTGCTGCTATTGTGTTACTGCTATTATTGCTGTTTATTTTAACATAAGCTCAATTTATTGCCGTGAAATTTAGAATAATTTAGTAATGGCTAAAGGAAGAAGGATTTCCACATGAAAAATTAAACTGAACGCATGTCACAACGGCACCATAAAAAGGCAAACAAGAAATGAATACACAAAGTATTTGATGCTGAAGATCAAAATAGGAGAATCCATGAAAATCTCCTGCATTTTTCTTATTCACTTACTTACTTACTTACTTACTAAATGAAAATTAAGAACTAACAAGAGCCCGGTACAATAGCCCAGCTAAACAATACTTTGAAGGACACTGATTATGCTTTCATATATAACATGATATATTACTAATGATTAATCCTTCTTATCAGGTTAACATAAATAATTCTAATAATATTAACATTAATTTTAATACTAATTCTCTACAATCTCATACCACTATATATAAAAATATACTTCCAAATACTTATTATATTATACAAGTACTTCCAAAAAACTTATCGACAAATGCTCCAGCCTACCATTTATTAATTAATGTGTCCGAAACAAATCAGTAAATAAATTATACTCAGCTTTGACCGAGTCTTTTACACTAAGAAAATATTAAGAAAAAAGAAAGCAAAAAAGAAATTGAATTCCTCTAATTTGGCGGAGAGAAGATGTAATCGCAACTTATGTTCTACTGTAGACATGTGCTTCGAACTATTCGCCCTACTTTCAAATCGTGTATTTTTACCTAATTGCACTCTTGCAACCAGGAGAACTTTTATCATTGACATTATATAGATCCATAGATATATAGACGTGAAGAGACGTTGGCAGAGAGTCACACGGTCGGACAGCGACATGAACGGGCAGGTCAGTATGCATAGATCGATTCAGAATTTGATGCTGATAAAGAATACGTAGACTTCACCGTCTAGGTGTTAATTATACCCCTGGTACTATTTCGATAATAGATATAGTAATGTACATATGAATTTATAATTTTATTTATATATATATAAACGGATGTGCGTAGCTTTGCATCTGCCAGCTGTACGATTTTTGCCCAAGATGAATGCAGTTCTTAACTTCGATATTAAGAAAGTCATCAATCTGTGAAAAAAAAACAATTTAAAAACAAGTAAAAGCATTGTAGTGGTCCACAGCCAGCCCACCTTTAAATACGCTACGTCAATTCGCTGGACATTGATACCTATGCAATGAAAATTTGAAAATAAGCCGTTTAATGGAAAATGGTCGAAAAGCTGCCCCGATCTGAACCATTTTCAGTTGCGTTTGTCCTTGGACCAAAACACGTTGATGTTTTAGCAATTGCCACTTGTACTTTAATTGGAGTTATACGAGATGGACAAGCAGACAAATCGACGGACTAATTAAATCGATGCAATAAAAGGTGGGTCTATTTCAAATCTCTCCGCGCAAAGTGAGTATACCCTTGTGCCGCAAATGTTGTAGCGCATAGAATTAAAAAAGGAATTATGAATGTGTACCCATGAGTGCTTTTGATTTTTTTTTTTTCTGTTGTGATGTGTAGAAAAGATTAAAAATATGAAAAACTCTGAACAGAAGCATCCGTGTTGTAAGGGTAACAGTATTGTATGTTTATGCCCAGTTTAAGATCTGAGCAGTGCTAAGAGCAATAATGTATAATTATAAGCTGTTTAGTTTTAATTTACCCTACATTTAATTCAAATACTCAATAAGTCTTGCATGTTTTTTTCCATTTTAACGAGAGTTTTTGAATTGAAACCTTCTTCATTGTTAAAGTCTTATATGTAGTTTCCTGTATCATGTTTTAAGCGGTTTCAATCAAGCCGTTTGAGCGCATAATTAGATGGACATAACCTAATCGATTTGACTGTCCCTTTACCTAGTCACATATATTGAATAGACAGAATGAGATGAGATAGCAGCAGTTTGTAACAAGTATGAAGCGGATTGGGAAAAAAATGAAAAAGAAATTTTTTCAGGACGTAGTAAAAAGGTTAGCGAGTGACTGTATCAGTCTTTCGTATAGATTAAAGAATTTAACGTCAAATTTACTGAACTAACAGACTTGTGTATGTGTGAACATTTACATAGAAAATCAATCCACAAAACAGGCACAAATGCAATTTCACCTTAATAACGTAAGAGATTTTAGCTTCATATTGAAGTAGCTGTGGAAATGTAAATTCAATATTAGCTACTTTAAGTTGTGTCCCGTAAACTTTTCTAAACAACGCCAACTCGTTACTTTTCAAAGCTTAGTAAACATTGCCTATTATGCTCTTCTGTGCCGTTTTCTTTAACTTATGCATATGTGTTTGTGGATGTACACCTACATCTAAATTGTAATTAGTAGCAATAAACAATGAGAATTCGCTAAAGATCACAGGTGCTGTTGTATATAACAGAGACGAATTCAAATGTATTTTTTTTGGGGAAAAAAATATCTAATGGTCTAATATGATCATCATAGGATAGGATATGATTAAGAAAAAATTCGAAACATCTCTACTGCAACATTTGACTTAAGCGTATGGGTAAAAATTTCGAAACACTTCTAACTCATATATAATGCGATATTTACGGATTATGGGGTGATTGAGAAAGGGGAAGGTGGGGATGCGGGGGAGTGTTGGTGATGAAATTAGACGTTAATCTTGTGCTTATGGTTCATATATAAACATTTGCTGTGGAGCATATTCGTTGATATTTGTAAGCATCTTGTGTCTCGTTCTCTCCCTTTTTATCCTCCGCCCATTTGTTTATGTGCTTGTCAGATTGTCTATTCGTTCATCGTCCTACAGGAACAATTACATGGTTTTGCGTAATGAATTTATCTGCTCATCTCGACCACTAAAACTAAATATTCACCCATACATCTATCTATATAAATATATGTGTGCATATGTGAAAGCAGTACATTCTAACACTTTAACCGTAATAAATGCATGGCTATATAAGTAGACGTACACGCACACATGTAGTCTTCACGTTCACACAACACAAGTCATATTGCACGTAGGCACTAAGTTTGATGCCAAGAGAGAAGCAGTAAATTTTCTGTAGATTTGCTAACGCACACGCAATGTGCTTAGTTTCTGTTGCATGTGTATGATCCGTTGTTGTAGTTATGGGTTCGGTTACATCTGTGCTACTGTTTGCGTAAAAACACACTCATTTGCATATGCTATTCTTTGGAGATACATGTACACATATACTATAATACTTATCTTCTATCGGAATTATTTGTTATTCTAGCTGAAGTTCTTATATTGTCAATTTCCCTGTAGAATATACAAATTATTCAAATTGTCCGATCGACCGCATTCTATTGCGCAAGGAAATGATGTAATCTTGATTATCGAATATTTTGGAAATTAAAGATAAAGCTTGCTAGAGTCTTGTCGTCAAAATAATTTCAACTGCTTTAAGAAAAAGTAAAGTTCAAGAAAATGCTACAAGGAAATGTTGATTAACAATGATGCTCGACGTCGAAAATGTATATCTTAACGCAGACACTACTGTACGCTATGCAAGACCCCTCCCTAATAAGGGATTGGTATCGGAATTTTCAAAACAACAGAGAGGCTAGAAGGCTATCTATGTGAGTAGTCATTACATCGCTAGTTTCTTTATAGATGGATCGTGTCTCGTAACAGAAGTATCATTAAAATCCTTGCGATATACCTCTCACTCTGCAACTAATTATTTTTACTATCATGCCGTATCATTACTTTCCAGATATTTCATTCTCTTTATTTCCCTCTTACTACACCACATATTCAGATAAATGCACCTACAAGCGTTCTGTATTCTTACCCATCGGTCACATACTTTTAACATAAGTTTTCCTGTAACAAGTTATCGTCAGTCTTATTCATTAAAATTAAATCTGATATAAGATGTATGTTTAAATTTTGGCCTACAGGCGAATGCATACGACACACCAACTTTGCCGGACCGTAAACACTCATTTAAATCGTGCTTGATATCATGTTGATAATACTATTTACACGCTAGGGATATTTTTTAAGCATAATTTTAAAAAATTTTAAATTTTTGAAATGGCCGTCTTTTTAAATCATATTCGCAATCTTTCTATTTAAACCATATATTCTTTTCGCCAATCAGCAAAAAAGGAAAATAAAAATCAAATAACAATATCGACAGAGATATTTTTAGAGCAAGTGCATCCATGTTGAGGAGCGAATGTGCCTGCGTGCGTTTGTATGAAAACTAATATATACCAGTATCCAATAACCGTAAATTGCAATTGAAACAATAAAAAACATTCATACAATTACAAGCACGCATCTGTATATGCGTGTAAACATAAGATCCATCCAGAGCGAATCGAAATGGACGAGGAACTCAAAATCAACTCATCTTGTCGGATAGAATAGAAAGCCCCAACCACATCGCATACAGAACAAAAATTCCCAACTATTGTATTCAATGACATAAACATATATGTGCGAGTGTATGTGCTATTATATGGCCTGGGAAAAAAATTTGATTGTAAAAGCAACAAATTGCAACAGGAAAAAATGAAAAGGAAAACAAACGAGATGAAAAAAAAAAAAAAAACGAAAAAAGTAGAAGATAAGATGCAAGCACATGAATAGTGAACAGAGACGAATGGAATGATGAACACCATGATGGCTTTGTTGGCATGCGATGTTGTCGATGTATTTGTGCTATATGTGCTTTGTTTCATCAGTTGATTCTGTACGATTGCCTGCTATCATCTAAAGCCATCCACACATATCATCATCATTCTCTTATTCGTTCTTAACTATGTTGAAAAATTTTTTATTTGTTGTGAAGGGTGCGAGAAGGACCTCAATACAACTGATTCTCCCAAGTTTTAATAATAGTTCCGTGCAAACAATGTACGTCTGCTGTTGATGCGCATCATGAAAATGCTTGACATGTTACTGACGAATAAACTTCAGCTTTCAGATGATACAAAAACAAACAAGAGAAAAAGAGTTAAGGATTATGAGAAGGGAAGCTTACGTAAGTTATGTGTATGCATGCACATGTATGTATAAATATTTGTGTTTAATGCGACTCTGACCAGTGCTGCGCATACATATATTCTAGCATATATACAAAAAGACAGCGCATCACTTTACGACGGTATACGAGTGTATTGCATTCCCGTTGGTTGTTGGGGTAGTCACTGCTCAACGTCATTTGTCTTTCTTTTCTTTTTTTTGCTGCTGTGTACGTATCGCTTTACTAGTAAACGTATCATTTCTAAGTCGTTGTGTTTGTTGCATGCTTGCCATTATCAGAATCTGTAGTGTGTCTACGTATCTCTTTGCGCTTCATGTGTCACATTCCCATTTTATCTGTTTGTGCATACAGTCTACACACATTTGTTGTTTTTCTTTTCTGTTCACTACTAGTTGCTTTTTTTCATTCTTTTCGTCCCATTGCTTTGTTGCTGTTGTTGTTGCTTTCAATTTTAAGGAAACGATTTCTGTTAGTATTCGGTCATAATGCGAACGTGTTGTAGTTTACTGTGACTTTCCAGTCAACGGCTTGAAAAAAAAACATCAGCTCACTGCTACATTTGTTGTACTCGTTGCTTCTAGCTTATTATGTGACTTTTGGCTCCACCGTTAGAGGGCATGTCTAAAACAGCGCGTACATTCATACACATACATACTCACATCGTTTCTACCGATTCGATGTAGAAGAATGGCATTAACCAAGTGGTAGATGGTTGTTATTTTTCCATCATTTCAGTATTGTTCATATTGTTGTTGCTACCGTTGCCATTGCCGTTGATTGTCTTCATTCACTTGTGTCTATCAGTACTAACAGAATACAATTTTTTACCGTTTTTTTTTTTCATTGTTCTCTTTTGGGGTCTTTCTTGCCTCAAGAGTTGATGATGAGTTTTCTTGATATTCGTGTTTCAACATCTTCTTATGTCAAAAAACATTTTTTTGCTGCTCTTTATTGTTGTTCACTTAGAATTTTTACTTATCCTTCGAACAAAGGCGGCTTATTAAATTCATTATTTCATGTGTAACATTCATAAGTTTGTTCTAGAGATATATATTTATATCGGAGTATCATTCTGCTTGGATAAATTACAGTTGTGCAGCGGTCGCTTAGGTTGGCTGTTTTCTTTTTCTGATTTTGTTTTTCGACACTCAAAAAAGTCGCTGATTTTTTACTTGGAATATTTAGAATCGTTACTAATGCCCGTCAATTATTTTTAGTCCATGCCTCATTTCCTCAAGGGCGATGTAATAAGCTCAAGGCTTCCTATTTTCCAATGTTTCCAATGTCAAGTCCCCTGACTGCGGCTTACTTTGCGCAATAAGCTCGTTATATGATTATTGGCAGCAGCCTTTGAGATTGTCTAACAAAAAATAATCGCTAGGGCCAGATTTATAGAATACGGCGGATGCGACTGAAGCCCAATTTCAAGTCAGGAAATTTTCCATTGTCGTTAGCATTCATGTTCCTGTGAAAAAAGGCCATATGCATTTGGGAAAAGCCTTTCGCATTCAATATTGCGAAAGCAGTCCATTTTTATATCTGTAAAATATGTCTTGTAACTTAAACCTTTCAATTATCGAGAATAACGTACACGATTTTGTTTGAAATTTTCTGGTGTAGCCGGTCGTTTAAAAGTTGCCCGCTTTCTAAAAATAATATGGACCTTTTGCTGGAGCCTTGAAAGCCTTATTGATAAGTTATCTGCAATCTGTAGGCCATAACAATCACTTTCTGGCGCTGCCAATACGATGCTACTCTATTATTATTATTATTATTAATTTCGCCAGAGAAATAAATTCTAAGACTAACCTTTTAAAAGCACTAGCATTTAAGGCTATCGGCTTTTATTAAAGACTTTACCGCACTTGAGATTCGAACCCACGACCATTGACTTGCTAGTCGAGATTCCTCGCCTTCGGCTACTCAGGCGGATCGATGCTAAGTTATTCGCTTAATGTGAAAACACTCGTTGGACTTTAATGACCTATCTAGTGTGGACAGTTGCTGTAAGACACTGGCGAAACATTGCTAACCACTAGAACGTGTTATCGCTAATTTGTTGTAAGTAAAACAAGCGATTAAGTAAAAAGCAAAGTTAAATTGAAATCATATTTATAGCCATCGCCGAAAGATGGTGGCTTAGCGCTCAGAAGTAAGATATCCTACAAAGTAAACTATTTTTGACTAGTATTCTGTTCTAAATCTATTGAAACCTTTTCGTTTGCGCCTGTGTAATGACTGTGCTACACGTTGTTCTGGTCGTGAAAATTAGGACATCGACTTCAAATTGGAAATCGTTGCACGTAGATTGACATTGAAAATGGACCAAATCGATCGACGTGCACGCCAACAGTAAATCGAGAGCACTACTGTTTTGAAGAGCAAAGAAAGGGGTTACTACGACCCCAAAAAAACTGTTGAGGAGCATTCTATCGATGACTCTACTACTACACGCACAACAATTAAAAAGATCTGCTACGACCACCCAATATTGTAGACGATGAAAAACTAATTTTTTTCGCGATTTTTTAGGTTAAAAGTGATGGGTGTGGAATTTTCGAACACAGCTGAATACAATATTCTTACTTGTTCTCCTGGAAAGTTTTATGCTTGTGAAAACATATCAGATTGTACTCAGTTTGCGAATACGAATATTAATCTACGGCGTCAACGCTTTGAAAACATGAAATGCTTAGGTTTTCGTTTTAATTGTTAAAGTAAAGGGCAGCAAATTGGAAATTGTTAACAACTCGGAAATATAGAACGTGGTTTTAAAACCATCACGCTTCACCGTATTGTCCTTGTCTAGATCATAATCACCAAATCCAAAATTTCCTGCAATTTCTCAACGACTTCCATCTGATTAAGTGAGAATAAAAAAACATCTTATTAGATATCCGCACTGAAGTATTCAATCGTTCGTGACGCATCTGGCTGTTGTGAATTGTAGCGCACCTTCCTCGTTTCATGTTCTTAGCTAAATTTCATCACCTGAACATCATCAACAAAATCTATGAATCGCACACAAAAATTATGTGAGCTTAAACTTGCAACATGCAATTTTAACTTAACAAATAACTCGCTTGCAAGGGTATGTTTATCAGTGCATCAGTTTCCTTTCAGCTGACAGAATTCAGGTTGGTCCTAATCTTCCCAAATCGCAAAGGGCCTTGTTTGGATAAGCTTTTGTTGGAAATTTTACCAGTGGAACGTTTTTAAAAGCTTCTTCATTATCTTGTCTGCTCGCAGCAACACACCAAATAAGAGAAACACATCTTGAAACTATTTTATGAGAGTGGGAACATTCGGACCTCCCGCCCAATTCGAGAAATCGCTTACATTTTAGGTTTCTAATGTAAGGCAGTGTTAGGCAGATTCATTACTCAAGAAAAATGTTCTGCTTGAAGGAAAGACTCAAGTTTTAAATATTTTTGAAATTATAACACTCTCGAAAAGAAGAAGAAACTACTATGGAAATTGTTGATAGAATAAAGGTCAGGACGTTCTTCGGTTTATTTCTTTGCAAAGCTCAACAAAACAGGAATTTTGAATATACGATCTTAGAAGTACCTGCATAAGGCTGTTTGGACTGTCATGTAGGTGCGCGCTCTTAGCTGGGACTTGTATCAACAGCAAGTTTATTTATTTATTTCAAAGGTATATAACATATAAAAATAGCGGCATAGTGGACCACGACTTTTCATGGTAAGGCGATATATGAGAAGTGGTTCAAAAAGTGGTCCGAACCAAAGCATTTTCGAAAGCGATCGTTATTGGGCCAAAACATGTCAGTGTAGCAAATTTCTTCAAAATCCCGGCTTATAGGTTAAACACAGAAACAAGAGAGAAGGACAAGCTTGAAATGAAAATGCAGTAAGTTATAAAAGAGTTAAAAAGTGGTTTGCGAGAAAAATTTTAGTCCTAATGACGATAGATGTCCTTGAGCTCAGCCAAATGCGCAGTTGGGAGTAAATCAAAAAGCAATTTCAGCTCGAATCCATATGGTGGGGAGGGTATAGAAGAAGGAAAATGGGTTTTTCATAACATAACCGAAGGCAAGAAGGTTCGTAGAGTTGAGATCAGTAGCAAGAACGATCAAAGCATTGTGCGACTTGCACTAGAAACTTCGTCCGATTGCGTCTCGTTTTCCAGACCTGTTTCTTTCTTGAAAATGTGCAAAAATGGAAACCATGGAACGGCGAAATTATGGAGTGTTTAGCGGGAAGGCACACTTACGAAACCCGACAATAGGCAAGAAGCCGTAAACAGTAATGATAAGTGTTTCAGTTGTCAAATTCTGTAACAAGTATGCTTTAAATGAATTTGAATATTATCAGGAAACGCACAGAATTCATTTGCCACCTAACAAATAAATAGTTAAATACAGAATCAATTAGTACATAAACAACAGCAACAATTTGAATTAATTTATAATACCCCAAGACATCACACACAAAAGGTGTTAATAAAAGTTCAGCAAATTATAGTAGCGATGGAAACATAAATTTAGAAAAATATTGAAATAAACCTTCTTCTACCCGATAATTTATACCATATGCAAACAATTGATATAACTCTGAGCACTTTCTACCACATGAAAATTGACGCATGGACGCTAACTGAAATTCTTTTAAGCTGCCTTCTATTATTCCTTGCCTAATAAGGCACAAAATAGAAAGAGATTTCCAATCCCCTATCAGAGATGTATACAAAAATTATTGGTGGACAGAAGTACGAAAGGTGTAGTCTTTCGTAGCTTTGGACAGCTTTTAATTAATCATATAGCAAAGTATTCTGTTCCTGTTTGTTACATTTTTCTTGAAAATATAGAGATTCGTCGCTCTTCATCGAAAGTTGGTAACAAGTTTTCTGCATCTGCTCTGTTGAAAACACCAAGATATTACAGAGAAGACAGAGGTTCGTTGGTTTTATGATCAGATAATTCACCAAGTTTTCAAATAAAACGATATCCAACGCTATTGGTCGAGAATCAGCTAACACACATATGAGAAAAGCTCAGATGTAATATTGCTCCTGGAATAAAATAATCCACAACTCTTTCTAAATAAAGCTTTAGCTGATATTGTCAGTGCTTCTAATACACATAGTTACATTGCATTTTAGACTTTCAGTAGATGTCAATATCAATGCTGAAGACGTGCAAACCAGCAACAAATTAAAAAATTAATGTCTCGTATAATCGATGAGGTCATCAAAATTTCGTAGACTCGATAACGCGCCCAATATAATACTGGCTAACATAAAACTGGCAATATAAAGCTGGCCATTATTATAAATACCTAAATCTTCCCCCCGCCATTTCATCACTTTAAACCATGACAAGTTGACCAATTGGAACTGATAATAAATCTCTAATTCAAATTGAGCGCACACATACACACTACATGCCATGTTGAATTAAAAATACTCCAAAAAAAAAGCTGGCATCGTTTCGTTTCGATATTACACACACACAGTAGACGCACATCAATAGCCTGAAATATTCGCGGAATTACGTCCCAGTTTGTCTATTACTTGCTAACCAATGTAATGCGATAATACTTACGCCATTACTCTCCATTATGTCCATCATTCTCTTCTTCAAGATCTTCACTTGGCATGTACGCCTAGCAAAAAGATAATATGCAAGCAGTAGCTTGAGGACAGCAATTGAAGGAAAATTTAACGTTGGAGAGTTCAATAAATTTTTCAAAATGTGGAAAATCAAAATAAAATTATATTCAGATGTGCAAATAAAAGGATATCTCTCCGTTAATTACAATCTCACCAAAGCAGTAAACTGTGTGGAATATATTGTAAAATTCTTAACGGAGGTCCTACTTGCAAAAATCGTGCAGTAGGGATGTCAAAAGAGCCTGTACATACCCGAAACTGTGCTAGGGAATAAGGAAGCTTGGGCTGGATCTGAAGCTTGTTGTTGTGCAGGCATGTTTTCGTAGTACAGACTGAAAGAGTGCGAAATTTTTCTTTCAAATAGTTACAAATAAAAACTTTAAAATATGAACACACACTTATGAGCGAATTTCCCTGAGGTGTTCGAAGAAAAAATTTTTTGATGGTAAATATTCTCACGGTCGGCAAGACGCACTTTGTTTTTGTAAAAGAGCTGTAAGCAAAAGAAATCTTGAAGGTTTTCGTGAAATATAGATGTTGTCTATCCGCCTGAGTGGCCGAGTAGGCAAGAGTCTCGACTAGCAACTACATGGTCGTGGGTTCAAATCTCAAGTGCGGTAGAGTTTTTAATAAAAAGCCGAAAGCCGATGCTAGTGCTTTTAAAACTTTAGTCTTACAATTTATTCTCTGGCTAAATTTATAATAATAATAATAATAATAATAACAGATGTTGTCTAGAAAATTAGTCCCACACATGATTCGATTAGCCCTTTATTCGGGAGCTTGCTCATTAGGCCTAGTTCCTGTGCACGTAGTAAACTTTCATTAAGAAAGTTTTGCCATCTATCTCCCACACTTACATGGAAAAGATTTTAAAACAAGGACAAGTGAAGTATAACGTTCGATAGTTGGCTGAATCCTTTAAGGCTTATTTCAGTTGCATCGATTTAACAAAGGAATATTTCAGGCTCAATTGGTTCCGTAGGACCTTTATATCCTTCTGTTTTCTTATTTTCCTATATTAGAAGTGGATCGTACCTATTTTGTTTTTTTTTATTCATTTATTATTGTTGTAAGTATGCGCAATGCACAAGATATGTAATTGTCGCGTATCAAAGATGCTGCCGATGTAGTCACGTTGCTCCTTAATATTTCTAGTAATCATTTCCTGTCAGGAACAAGAGAACTTTACGTGTTTGGGTGCGTGGTCAATTTTTTCCTGAACCTGTTTAAAGTTAGCGGTAACCAAATACGTAGCAGAGCTTGGTATTAACATAAACGAGATTCTGTTTGATTTTGAAAACTGTCATCGCTCTATTAAACTGTTTTGTGATTGCGATTGAATCAATTGAGATGATTAGCAATTTCAACATTAGGTAGCCGAAGAAGGAGGATTTCAAAAAGCAATGAACGAAGAAGGAAATGAAACCTCTCAGCTTTATAAATAAAAGTTACAATACGATTGACAATTCCTGGCTTCTTTAGCAAATAACGAATATTTACTTAAGCAGAGACGCATCTTGAATACCTTCTGTATCTAATAAAAATTGTTGATACATATAGTCTTTTCCTTCTTGCGTTACATTTTCACCAATTCGATCAATAGCTGGTATTGACTATCACATTACGTTAACGAGTAATGTTTGGCAATTCCTGTTTGACTTAAAGCTCGCAAAGAGATCCAAAAGCCAATAGAAAATTTTTCCGCACTTTCCTCGTAGTTTCGTTTTTCGAGCTGTACATTTTTCTTTTTGTGAAACTGAGCAACTCAACAACGGATGGCTCACTATGGTGAATAGAAACGGTTCAATATGAACACGGACATATCGTACTAGCAGGTATTTATATTTTTATCGGATTGCCATGAAATTTTAGTTACAGCGTTAATTTGGTGGGTAGTGGGCATCGGGGGATATTTTTGATAAAATGAGTTTTATCGATTCTAACGCCAATTTTCAAGCGATTTTTTCTAAAAACATGAGACCAGAAACAGATCGACGAATCGAAGTCATATTTTAAGAAAATTTCCAGGTTGTTGTCAAAGTAAGGAGATGGTTGGAGAGCTAGTGTGCCGTTATTACTACGCTCCACAACACTCATCTTAAAAAGTAAATTTAGTTTAATTTAGTAAATTTAGAAAACCCAGAGGGACTTAAGAAAGACTACTCATACTTCATTACGCGCGTCGACTCTGAATCATTTATGATTTTTTTTTATAGAAAAAAATTTATATAAAAAAAGTAATAAATATTTCGGCGTAATAGATTGATGTAAAAGATCTGGATCGAATGTTGATAAACTTTTACTGAAGGCAGGGATGTAATATCCTTTCATTTAATATTTCTAAATATACATTTTTCAATTTCTTTTTGGGCTTCCAATTGGTTGTGAATGTATTTGCGGTCTATGCCCAAGGTCATTAGTAATGATCAAATAGTGTATTATCAGTAATTATTAGGTGTATTGCGAAGCACACCGGTGGTAAAAAAGGCAACATCGCTAGCCTATCAAAAGGACAATAAATGCAGCAGGCACATCAAAAAAAGATGTATGGGTAACCGATTCGAAGAAATAATAAATTGAGTGCTTCTAATTATGGTCCGCAATTAAAATGACGTAATGAAGGAGATAGTTTAAAAGCAGCACTAAACTAATAACGTATTAAGAAAAACAAAAACATTTGATTAATTTGTTTAATCTAAGCTTATATAAAACATTTAACGGCTGCTTTCAAAACGAACAATCATTCCTTTGAATATCTCGCCTATTGAATTATAAGACAACGAAGTTTATTGCTTAAGATGGTGTTTTACGCGTCGTGTAATTCATTAATACCTTTGAGAATAATTAACCGCCTTAAAAAACAAAACCAACATGCAGACGAAAAAAACAACCCAAACGCCAAAATATGTTGTGATAAAGAGAATGAACTGACAGTCAAATATTTACCAAGAGTTTAATTTTTCAGACAACCAAAACTCAACATCAGCCAAAACACCAGCAAACTAACTAACAAAAGCGGCCGCCTAATAAAGTGTACTAATGTTAGCTCAGCTGATTACTGTCTATTGGTGGTGGTGGTGGTGGTCGCGGTGGCAACACATTCAATAATGTAAAAAAAAGAAAATGAAAAAAAAAAAGATAGAAACAAAAAATGAGAAAAGAGCCGATGAAGCAAGATACGAAAAATAAGGAAAAATCAAGTATAACACCGTAAAATTTTATATTATAAAAGTAAGGCCGACACAAAACATTTAATGCCAGCAAAATCAACAGGTTTCGTAATGAACAGCAAAAACAACACACCGTACCACAGAAAGAAAGAGATTTTGCAAAAAAAAAAACAAGGAAAAAAGGCCTAAAACAGCAGCAATAATGAAGTAAAACAAATTAAGCGAAATGTTTGCACACCAAAAATGGAGCAGCATCACGAGGCATGGAAAACGAAATGGAAACAGAAATGAGCAACAGATGTAAACCGCGTCCATAGATAGACAAGCAAGCGGATCCGAGACAGATAGGGAGACGAGTACCCGCAACTATACCAATAAAAAGCCGACATGTCCACGAAAATCGTATAAAATGTGCCTGTCCTGCGAATTGCATAGCGCGGCAAAAGCAGGGTATAGCGCATATCTATGCATACGTACACGCCTGAGAGAACCAGCATAAGAGGTATTTGCATCTGAATCTTAATTAATTAACTCAACGCATTTTCATGTTAAAGCAAAAATTTACAGATATTTGTGCAATGCTTGCATAAACATGCACACAAGAAAGATAGCTACTGCATACGAAAGGAGTGCGTGGCCTGGAATCACTTACTACTACTACACAATGTGATGTGCTGCGATTTTCAATGCATTCCTTTGCGCACATATAGCCTGACAAGGTAGCGTCGTTCTTTGCAACATGCCCGTAGAGTAAATCGAAATAAACCTTATTGCTAGGACAACAGAAAACAAAGTAAATAAAGCAAACAATGAACGAACGAGCAAACGACGACAACAACAAATGAAAGAATCAAAAATAAAAGCAAATCAAATCGCATACACACACACACACCCGCATATACACATTAACGATTGGTGTTGACGAAAGAACAAACAAATGTATTCAGCGTCAGGTAATGCAATAACGTGGCAGGCACCCTCACCTTTAATTTATCTGTTTGCACATACATTCACATATGAATGTATTCCTGTTTAATATTTGATGTTGACAGCGTTTGTCAACCAAAGATAACAGCGTTTACTTCGTTACAAATATATGCCGACATCTGGTGTAAAGCGTAAACGTTTTGTTGTGTAGCGATTTCACTACAGTGCATTACACCTTTTTGCGTTTTACTATGTCTGTCCACACAGTTACTACGTATATCGCATTGCATTATAGTGTAGTGCAGGTGCTGTTGCTTTAAAGCTTTTTTCCGTTTCTCTTTTCCTTTATTTTTATTTTCATTTTTTTAATTACAGCTTCTTATAACCCATTGCCGCCTGCCTCTCTTATTATAAACGTAATTACACATAGTTGTGGGCGGCTGTACGCTTTGCTCGCTCAGTCGGCAGCTGTCTATCTTTTTATTTTTCAATGCGCTTGTGTTTGCTTGTGTTGTCAACAACATACATGAGTACACCATAAAATTATCACTAATTAGTCTCAGTTTACCGCCTTTATAAAGGAGAACCGTATGCAAATATTTGTAATTGTTGAGGGACGTTTAAAAAAAAACAACAAGGCGGTTAAACTGAAAGAGTTTCTTAAGAAGCTTCACATGTTCACGTTTTGGAAATGAAAATAAAAAAAAAAAGATGTAAACATAAGTTAAAATTTAATTATGACTACAGTGAAAGCAGGTCATATATTTACAGAATCTCTATGCGATATCTTATCTACAAGTCCTCGATAGCACGTTTTCCTTTACCGACAAAAGAACATTCCAATAACAATTTGTTTGATTTCAGCTTTCGGTATTCTGTAAATACTGGCGATCATAGGCGCAAGTATTTTAATTAAAAAATTTTTCAAATTAATGAGATTAGAAAGTCTGATAAGGTTATGAATTTGGGTCTTTCTTATTAATGTGATGATAATGTCCATTACTTCTCCGAGAAGACGATTTACATATAATGCAAATAATGGGATCAAGTGGATACTAGTGCAGGCATCTTTTGATTTGTTTCAATGCCCACAAAACTCGCGCGATTTTTGCTGAAAACAAGGAAAAACATTCCAGCTGTCTTTCAATACCCTACACCGTTTCGCAACTCTTCATTTATTTTCATCATAGAATGCCAGAAATTATAGTTTTTGTCCATGTAAAAGTGAACTGTTTATGGCGGCCCCCACACTTTTATGTGCAAGAGGGCTTAAAACGTAGACTGACGCGCTCCATGTTCAGCATAATTAATTCCAGGAATACCAAAAATGAGATCTTGCAACCAAGGAAGTAAGAATCGCGGCAACCGACTCATTGTCCGCGGATTCAAATCTCAGTGCGGTGGAGTTTATTTTAGTGAGTTCTACAGTGAGTGCTTAGTTAGTAAAGGCATAAAACTTGCGGACTGGGCACACACCACCTAGGCTTTGCCCATTACCACCCTATTTCTCTCTTTTCGCTCATATCTTTCCGAAAACTTTACACAGGATGGGGTCCGGAAAATAGACGTACGTAGCCTAAATGTGATACAGTCCGTTTTTTATGTAGAGCTATTACTAGCGATCAACTTTTATCAAGCTATTAAAACATAGACCTTTTTATATTATAGATATTTGCTTTTTATGAGAATCCTTATGGGCGGTAGGGTAGTGCAATAAATAGACCCACATGATCCAGAACTGTTTGCAAATTGCCATTGCGGATAAATTCCTACTGAAATATTAAAAAGTAAAACGTTTTGACATGTGAAGAGCTGCACTGTTAGGAGAGATTATATAGGAGAGTACTCGAAGCATCGGCCCGAAAATAGCATTAGTTTTGTCGAGAAGTTTCGGATATGCAAATTTTTTTCCTACAGGGATTTGTTCAAAATGAGGGTTTATAAAAGGAGCGGTCGTAAAGAGGATCCGATTCAACCGACTTTTAATAAGAATCGTTCTTGGGCCCATAACACGTCAGCGTAGCAAATTTCATCAAAACGTCTCAAAAATTACGCGCTGTAGATTGAACGCAAATTACAACTTGCGATGAACAGATGTACAGACATGCTTAAACCGGTTCAGAAAATGGGTTGGTGTATTGAAAGGTGGGCTGTATCGTATCTTAGGCAGATTAATATTCGTAGAAAACGTGCTGACTTGCCGATTTGCGAGCAAACCTGCCAAAAGAAAATAACTCCAGCTTAGTCAAAGGAACAGTTTGAAAATTTGTAAAGTGTACGAAAAGTACACATTGCAGTAAGGTGCTGCGTTTGTACATTCTTTCTGTTCCTTGCTCATCCGCAGAGTTCGAAGCGTCCACTATTATAATAGGATGTAGATATAGATAGATTTAGAGATTATTTTTAAAATTTGCTTCTTCACGCAAGCGAAAGGTTTGGTGGCCGAAACAAATATTAAATAGAATCGACAGCGCTTGAGTACTACTAACTTCCAGAATTGGAACAATACACTCAAACCTGATAAGAATAGCATAAGCGCCGTGAACTGAATGCTTCAAACCTCAATATTTCGCTTTTACGCGTCCACACATTCGATAAACTTGAAATTTTTAAACCGCCATTAAATTCGATGACAGTACTATTGTATTGGAGCAGTCGCTTTTTCTGTACATTCAATGTAGCGGCTGCCATGAAACGACGTATTATCGTCTGTTTTCCAAAGCCCGTGTGATATAGGCATCAAATGAAAAGGCTCGGAACAAAGAATGAGTCAAGATAAGCGTCGTCATTCTGCATTGAATGTGACGGGCGCCACGAAGGAACGGGTTACATCTTCCGTAGTAATTGCCTCGATGTCCGCACCAAGTAAAAGGGCTTGGAGAGAAGAGGGCGGACAATGCAATAATTAAAAAATTATTTATATATGTCAAAAACGATTTTTGCAACAATCTTTTACTTTGCACGAGTTAATAAAACTTTATCCCAATGTCCTTCATTTGACTTTACATAAAGGCTTGAGAAGCTTTGCTTGCGCATTTTAATTTTAGCCGCCCTAAATGTTCAGGCATAGCCAGGTAAAACTGACTAAAGCAAAATTTATTTTCCACTTTTCAATTGATTTTAATAAAAACCTATATAAAACAAATTATTCGCGTAACTGATTATAATCAAACTTTTAATGAAATTTACAAAACATGTGTACAGAGATTTACTAAACTGTTCCGTTTTGAAAGTTAACCTTTAATCATCAACAACGTATTCATGGTTACTAACCAGGAATATATATGTCGAATTTCTGGTTTCTTTTCAAGAGCACGCTAGGATCAGACGACAGACGGATGAATATGTCTTAATCGGCACAGAATCTTATGCTTACATACAGTACATATACTTAATGCGATGCTTTATGCGTGTTTGACGGAAGGAAGAAGAAGTCATGTGGGAAGCTGCCACTTCTCCCCCATCTTCTGCAAAACCTTTGCAGACAGAGCAAGAGATACAATACAATGTACAAAAAAAAAGGAAAAAAGAAAAGAGAAAACAGAAAACTGGCGTTTTATAAATCATAAGAAATTTCTTTCTATTGCAAAGAAATCTATTGTCTGTCTGTATCTATATATATCTATTAATATAATTTTAGTTTATTTTTTGGATTTTCATTTACTGGAGTGAAGATGATTTTATATCCAGTTCAGCTGCAAACGAAAAGTGTTAACTCCCATTTATCCTCAACAGCGCTGGTGTCCTTATGTCATCTTAAATCTTTGTCTATCTGTGTCTATTGTTGAAAAGCTGCTTTTTATGTTTCCAGCAGAATGTGTCGCTTACAGTAAAGTTAACCACATTTTCACCAACCAATGTTCGGCAATAAAGTACAAAAGTTTGCGAAATAAATCAAACCCTTTTTGGACATTTATGATCGTAAAGTTGAAATAAAATAATAAAATAAAATATTTTATATATACTTACACAGATCCATTTAAAGAGATTTATAACACATACATGTATATAAATATATATACTTATATACTAGTAAACACGTATATATACTTTACTTACTATAAGGACAATGACGTTGTATAAAACGACAACATTCATTCATTCATTCATTCATTCATTTATTCATTCATTCACTTATACACACATACTTACATTTACGCTTACATATATACACGGACACACACATACATCTAAAAGTACTAAAGTCGAAAAAATTATAGTCATCATAAAAATATCAACCTTTGCTTGAAGATATATGCGTCTGTTGTCCCATAACGGCCTGAAGTATATGCTTTGTCGTTGTTGTTGTCATTCTTGCTTCCTTCATCCCGTTCCGTAATGAATTTTCACCAGTAGCAACAGCAGAAGCAGCAAAACATAAATATATTTAACTATCTGTTCGCCTATACATTTATGTTTCTCTCTGTGTCCGTCCGTCCGTCTATCTATATATTCGCTTAATGGAACTAGATCCATAAGTATATGTGCGTGTAATTGTGTACAAGGTGTCTGTATGTTTGTGCTCGTTCGTAAAAATGATTTACACTTGAATTATGCTTTTGTAGCAAATGCATCATCATTTCACTGACAAAAGCTTTAAATGCAACAACAACAATCTTCCCTTCACCCTTAATACTCACTCAGCCAAAAAAAGGCAAAACAAAAATTTTTATGTGCCAAATAACAAGAAAACGAAAAAAAAGTGTTATAAATAAACCGATATGTACGTATACATTTTATATGAGCTTGAAATGTATATAAAAATTATAACAACATTATTGCATGTATGTGTGTGTCTATGTATGTGCGTATGCGCGCGTATGTATATTAATGTAGTAGATACGTATGAGTTTTTATGTATTATGCTTACGCAAGAAGTTGTAAATCACACGATTAATTACTCCCCCTCGTGCTGCCTGAAACATTTACTTCAGAATATAAAAACATGAACGCATATGCTCATATGTTGGCATACTTGCCTCCGTGGGATGTAGCTTTGAAAATAATTCTTTCTACAATCACATGAATGGAAGATGTATTAGACATATCCTTCAGTTTGCAACGCAAGCAGACATCGAAGTCTACCTTAATTACACCCATGCGCTTCGATGAATCAAATAACCAGCATTAAAAAGTACGCATCGGATTCTCTTGAAAAAGGTACGCCAAAAATTTTGACTTTCAAATGTAAAGTGAAGTTTAAATGTTACAAAATAGGTATCTAGGCTTCGCCTTAAGGTGCGCGCAATTCATTTGCTATGCTTCATATATGTTCGGCATTACGTCGTTACAGGGTGTGAAAGCTTTACTTTCATATATAAAAATATTAGGCATTTATAATAAGCATAGGTTAACACCTAACTAATTAAATGTGTCTGGGCTTAAGCTATTGCTATTTAATTGAACTTGCTCGAGTTCACTCTTCTCCGAGTAAATACACTCTACGCCGTAATGAATTGAAAACGTGAAAGCAAGAAGCGTCACAAAGTCAAGTTCATATGCTGTTGTGTCGAAGCGGGTATGTATTCTGCATTATATAAAAAAAGAAGATATTTGCTTTGACTGATCTTTGTTTAGTAATCTGTTCGCAAAACATACAAAGTACTCGAGTGCTAGTTCAGGGCATTGTAGGAATAGCAGCAAAGTTACACACACTAAACAACAGATATAAAGTACCAGCAATTCCCAGTTGAGCATTTCCAATGCTTCCATGCAATGTTTTTTATTGCTATATGGATGGATGGACGAATGTTGTTTAAATAAATAATGAAATTTTAACAGCGAATAAGATGTCGCGCGCTTATGGTCGCTCCAATTACAGAATATCGTCCTCTTGCCAAAGCGCAGTGAATATGGGTTTATATGCCTGCATCTACCTTCCTGGGATTCTTAAAGCAGATCCACTGGGATACGGAGCAAACAGACTTTCTCTTCGGGTAAAGGAAACATCCTGCCGACGAATGATCGTTATTTGGTGCAAAAGTATGTCTGCGTTGCGAAATATATTACTTTAGGTATGCTTATTCCTGCCAGATGTCTAAGCTATAAAAAAACACAAGTTCATACTTGTATGTGCACGACACATGGTGCTATGGACATCTATGGAAGAATTGCGATTTCATATTTACACATTTGGTCATTTATAGCAAATATTCTACCAAGAATTTTGAGAATGCATCATAAACTCGGTCCTGATGGTGAATAGCCCGTTGTTGTTCGTTGTCTTCTAAATGACGCTTCACGACAAAAATTAAATAAAAATATCTAAAAGTTTTTATATATTTATAAACCATTCACACAGTACAGTCATAGTTTTACAAGCCGCTTGGCAAGTGGTGTCGTCCTGCAGAACGTCCACATCAACAGGATCAATTTTGTAGCAAAAAAAATTCAGTCAACTCAGTCAACTTAATTCGGTAGATTGGTGCATTGATTCATTATAAGGATCGAACCAATCGCACTTTTGAAAAAGTATGGACCACCTATACCGGAATGTCACAAAGCGCATGTTGCTATTGCTATAAGTTGACTCGACTCTTTCTTTAGGGTTTTCGCAGACGGGGATCTGGCAGTTTCCAAACTCGGAATTATTTTTTATTTTTTTTTTGTAATCATGACAGTGCTTACGCATTTACAGAACGCAATGAACTAATCAGCATCGCAATGGCGTTTGTGCGCTGACAGTTCAAGAGTTGACCAAAGTTTTAGATGACTTTTCTCACTAAAAGAGTATATATTAGTTTGTTCGGAGAGCCAGTTCACTTTTTTTCAGTGGAGAACTTAATTATATTTTTTCACGTTTTATATATCTTCCTCACGCTTACTTGCTTCTTCCCAATGAAAATGTGTAAGCGTTGTTCCGGCGCGACAAAAGTTATGGGATTTGTACCGAGAAGATGTATTAACACAACGCTGGAGCCAATAGCGGTTTGCAAAATTTTGTTGAATTTTGATGTTGAACATCACCACCGTCCTCTACAAGGCCAGTTGAAGCTAAGATGACGATAAAATAGAATCGTTCACTCATGTAAATCGTCGAAAAGCTCGTAACATGGCTGAGAAATTAAGAATTATTTTTTTGAGTCCAATGATTGAGACATCACTACCCTGTGCTTCGGGCCAACAATAACAAAACCAGTTTGTCAACTTTTAGCTCATGTTTGATATTCTGGCGTTTAGTCATAAACTTGAGGACTACATGAAAAACAGCACATATTTGTGCTTCACGCTTGAGCAGTTCACTAGGCCTTTGTATTATAACAGTAGATTACGTATTACGGATAGGAACGGATTAAAGAGAACATTTTTGAAAACTCGTAAAAAAAAACATTAAAAAAATGGTGTATAAAAATTGGAAAAAATATAAATTCAATATTTTTACGCAATTTTGCGAAAGATGGGCGGAGGTGAGCCCAAGAAAAAGGTATATTTTCTTTTGATTAGTGTATTATTTACGGATCAACTTTATAAGATTGCAATGTGAAAAGACTGCTACATCATTTAAGGGGAAGAATTTACATCCAATTTGTAATGCTGTGTGTTTTCTTTTTCCGCACTCTAATTTGTGATGTCCATAAACTACTGTGTTTTAGCTCAGATTGATGTCACAGGGTTTTGCTGACACTTTTTTTTTTGCTTGGAAATACCAAATTTAAGATAAAACGACAAAAACGCTGACAAGAAAACGCAATAACCAGTTTAATGACTGTTGACAGTTGAAAAGGTCAGGCTGTAGATTTTTTTTCTATTCCAATAATCATTATTAGTTATTATTGCTTATTATTATTGTTCAATAATTGTTTAAGCACTACAAGACAATCGCATTTTAAAAGAAGAGAAAACCCCTCGACCTGTAAAGTCTCAAGAAACTACGTTAATTTTAATTTGTCAATACTTATTAGCGTATGTTATAGACAAAATCAAATTTTTCGGTAATCGTTTGTTAACATTAATTGATTATAACCCCTTTATCCCTAAGATAAGCCGTAAGTTAAAAAAAAGTTTGTAAAATCGCTCGTACATCTTACGATATATTTGATGGTTGCATGAATTTTGATAGCTTTTTCAGTTGAAAAAGGCATTTATTGAGAAAAATTGGTACAATGTACATTAATCAAAATATTTTCCATCATCATCCACAACTTTTTCCCACCCTTGGGTGACGACACCGCGTCGAAGGGCGATATTGGTTTCAAGGACCTATTTTCACACTCAACTTTGCAGAGCTGCTTGCCGATCAAGCCATGCTGCATCGATCTTAACAAGCAATTATCAGAAAGCGGCATGTTTGTTGAGTACGCTGGGCGTGATAGGACTTCCCTTTTGACTTGCAACAAGGGTTGCAAGGGTTGTCCTTGACAACAATGGCATTTCGATCAATTCGTGCATACGACGGAGCATCATCACCGTAAGCCTCTGAACGTGTTTGATGCGCTTTGGTAGCAAATCTCTCCAAATAAACAACAAAAGTGGCGAATGTCGAAAATGCAATATTGAACCCTGCATGCGATTAGCGTCGGCGTACGTTGAATAACTGAATAATATTAAATGAAAAACTGTTATTTTATGCAGGGTATGTACACTGGTATTTACCATATCTCGATAATTTTTACCTGTAGCAAATGCCGATCAAAATAGATGCAATCGCCTCACACATCAGAAGCATTTTACATAACGCTTTTGCACAACTAGGAAGGATTCTCTATACAATTGTCAAAATTACAACTGTATTTACTCCATATTATTGCTATACAACCATTGATTAATGATAAACCAAATCCCGGTTCGACGAACTTATCGTTCTTATAGAAAAATTTAAGATCCCACTTAGAACTTTGAATTCAATACTTTCAGACCTTTTTTTAAAAAAAAATGAATGTTAGCAAAATTAGCCCAAAAGACGAAGGGACATGGCTAAGTATTGCCGGAATCTTAGGCATCTTAATAATAATTCCAAGTACTTGCGCCAATCCGACTGACTGCTGAGACCTAAGAAAAATTTTAATTTTGAAGCTTGTTTTCATCAACACCCTGTACTAAAGGCAAATTCATCTTACCAATGCATTTACAACAAGTGTACGAAGGTAAATGAGCTGTGTATGCTCATTCGTACAAAGCGACGCCAACTTTCGAATGTTTTTATGTATCTATGTGTTAGTAAGCAGCTATTTACTACCCGTATGCACGCACAGACAACCAAGTTAATAACTTTATATATGTAATTATTTTAATTTATAGAGGCACATTTACATACATATCGTACTCGCTTGTACATGTACGTCTTCATGTAATGAAAATATAAATTGTGATAAAACAGCGGCGATAATTTTGAATGAAAGACATATAGAATATGAAGTCAGTCTAGAAAATTGTTTCCATCTCTCTCTCTCTCTCTCTCTCTCTCTCTCTCTCTCTACCTCCCTTTGCAACTTACTAATCTGGAATAGATAATGACCCCAAAGGAGAGCAAAGACTGGCAGTTTATACGTTTAATAACATCTATGTATGAAAACAAAAAATCGAACATAAAGGAACCGAAAGCAATAACTGATAATAAAAAAAGGAGAACGAGGACGATAATAAAAAAGAAAAAAAAAATGTCAAGAATTTCTGTTTATACGCTCTAAGGGTTTAAATTCAGGCTTCTCATGATGATGAGAATGACACGCTGATGCTGTACGTACAAAGAAAACCATCAACGAGGGTATAATTATTACTATGTCCGTTAGTTTTGCATTCCCCTCAGGTAATAACAAAAATATAATAACAACAGCTTTAATGTAGCTTCATGTCTAATTACAAATTCACCACAACTTTTTAGTCATGTTTACACATAGCATTCATCGCACTCCCCCGTACAGAATAAACAATCACTAGCTTTAGTAAAGTGCGAGTGGGGCAAGACACTTTTGACACAAAGTTTTATGTTTTGTGCTAAAGAGCAACAATCTTCTATAAAAACGTGTTTGTTGGCCAAACAGAAGAACAGAAGAACACGAGTTGCCAGCATCAGCAATATACTCTGAGTATTTGAATCAAGCAGAATTGCTATGCAATAGTAAACAATAAAAATACTCCGCAACGAAACATATAAAAAGGACAAACCTCAAAATTCCAGTAAAAGGAAAATAAAAGCAAGAAAGCAAAAAACTATACACAAAATAAAGCAGTGGCAATAGCCCAGGGTGGCAGCGGTGCGATGAGTAAAGGAAAAAAGCTCAGCTTGTAACATTTTATGCTGATCCCTGTCAGGATACACAAAACACACATAATCTTCAAAAAAATAACAAACAAAAATAAATTTCCATCCTTGCTTACATATGCACGCGCATGCACATACATATACGTAGTGTGCAGAGATGATAGAACCAATGATGCTGGTAAGCTTCCACTTTTACAAAACATAACAGCAATGCCAGTATGGTCAGACTTAACAATAAAAAGGTGCGCATTATATATACATACACATCAGTGCCAACAAACATCAACCAATAATGCAGGCGCGATTATGTCCAACAGGACAGCAAAATAAAATAAATGAAAGAAAAAGGGAAAACGAAGAGGACACCAACACCATCACAACTAATACTTACACAACCGCAAGCCTTATTGCTATCCCAAATGCCAACGCTTACTACAATTTTTTGTCATATTTTTCTATGTTTACATATAAAAAATTACCTACACTAACAGCAAAAACAATAAGAAGAA
This sequence comes from Glossina fuscipes, assembly GCF_014805625.2. Classification (NCBI taxonomy): domain Eukaryota; kingdom Metazoa; phylum Arthropoda; class Insecta; order Diptera; family Glossinidae; genus Glossina; species Glossina fuscipes. The sequence continues at coordinate 3,152,217 of NW_023998464.1, read as the reverse complement.
AGAATAACAATATCTTTTTGAAAGGACATTTGCGCAAAGGACATCACAACGACTTAGAAAAGCAAGAAAAAAAATAGTCAAAAAAAAATAAAACAAGAAAGCTTAAGCAACACAAGGAAATCATGACATAAATAAACACAAGACCGCAACATTTTATTAAACGTGCGGCGTGAGATGAGAAGTGCTCTAGTCGTTGTCTGCCATATTATCACTATCGTATATAAAACTGCTTGACGTTTATAATCTCGGTTGGGTTTCATCAAAGCGTTGCTTTCGTGTAATTACGCAGATATATATATATATATATATATATGTATGAAATATAAATAAGATGCATTTCAATTTATGTGTGCATATGTACGTAAGTACAGTCCTCTTTATTCAAGCCCTAGAAAAGAATAAGTTTTTATGGTAAGTGAAAAAGATTTTTTTTCTTGTATTATATCGAAATGAAGGAGAACAGCCATGTTACCACATGTGTTAGATCGCACTGTTGAATATGTTCCTAGTTAACTTAGCTAGGTTCGCTTGCTCGTGTCGCTTCTCTTTATTAGAGGCCTTTCAAAGAAACAAGATTTCAAATAGAAAATCCTTCTAAAAAGTTGGATAAAGTAAAAAACAAGCCATCGTTCGTAAACGTGTTCGTTACATATAAGTGCGTTCGTTGTAGGCGCGTTCTTTAAACAGTTTGGGTTATTTTTCAATTCTTTTGCAAGTTCGTGGACAATGTCTTCATTTTTGCGAAGAAGAGAACCATAGACAGTGCACAGTTGCGCATACGGACGGATGGAGAGACATGCTTTGGTGCACTCCGACTTTGAAACTACTCTAGAATTTATACATTTTATGGGGTTTTGGAAGCTTGCTTCTTTGCTTTATATTATATATAACGTTGTGAATAAAAAAACAAATTGTGACAAAATTCAGTAGGCGGTGTTTTTTACCGCTTTTGCAGGGCATCACCCATACATTCAAGTTTTTATAGATTTATCTGTTGCAGTTTATTAGTAATAAGTAGAAAAACAATTTTTTATTTCTTTTGGTAAAGAGAGGTGTCCTCACTTTACGTGGTACTGTAGACGTGTCAATCGACCGATTTGGCCCAGTTTTTAATACCAACCTATGCTTAAGAGCTTCCAATATCTTTGCCAAATTTCAAGCTTTATTTTTGGGGACAGGAGAATGCATGTAGCAGATGTTACACAGACGGACAGAGGGACATACTTAAATCAATTCAGAATCTAATTGTGGTTAAGATAATATACACTTTGTGGAGTCTCTGAAGCTACTCCTCATCCTTCGGCGGTGGGTATAAAAATAAATAAATAAACATCTAAAAGTTTTATCTCAATTAACATTCAAACGAGCAAGCGGTTGGGAAAAGGTGGTTAAGAAGTGAGAAGTGATGTTTCTGCTTCAACTAACATATTCTTCCCTGTATAGTCGATGGGCAGAACGAATTTGGGGAAAGAAAGACAAATTTTGAAATGTGATACAATACGTAACGCTTTTGCAAATGCCTCGTTTAGTCCTTGTCACGAATATTGTTTCCAATAAGGTATGCAATAAAAAGCGAAGGAGAAGCTTATGCCGTTTTGATAGCCTTGTAATTGAGATGGACACGCCTTTTATCACACTGATCAGTTGAGAATCACTTTTTTAATCGATCGAAGCATTTTAAACAAACAGAACGCATTCCCATCCACTTCCATTTCGTTTCGGCCAAAGAGCGGAGCTTTCGTGAGCTCCAGAACGGAAACGAGTAAATCATTTGGCTGATTCTGAGTTTAAGTAGCATCAATTTTTTCACAAGCCTATCAAAGTGACCTTTTTGGGAATTTTGGTTCGTTTTCAAAACGCAATTACTTTCGTTAGATTACAAAAAAAAAGTTACTTGATGATTGTCACCTATCGCGGCAGTTGCGACATGGCTTGCTAAGCTTAGCGCCCACGCAACTGGGCGGCCATTAAAAGGTCTACTGGGAAGAGTGCTATAAATATTCATTCATTCATTATGCAGTTTGTTTGTGCGATATATTTGAAGATTTGGAAAGCTTGTAGTGTTGTTGTTACGCTTCCATAAAGTCAAATGTAATGAAATGAAGTGTCTAATTGACGTTCCTAATGATTTCTCTGTTACGTACTGCTCAAAATCTCAACTTCAAAATACAACAACAAAGTGTCATATATGAAAGAAACAATAATATTCTATAACGTTACTCGACCAGCGCGGCGTCTTAGAATTCATTTAAGAAACAAGTAAAAAAGTCCCATTCGAGTTCTCGGCGCTTAATTTTTGGCTCAAGGAGAATAAGCGAAAATATCAATGGGATGAGAGATGCACGGGACTAAGTTAAGTCGGCTTCCAAATATTCGGAGAGTGTTGAATGTAAGAATTGTAATTACAATTTAGAAGCAGATAGTTCCAAGGTTGAAAAGGGTTAACCGAAAAAAGAAGGCTAATATGAGTTTTGTAATAGTAAGGTTTGCAGGAAAAGTGAAAGAACTTTTGGAAACCTATTCAAGATCTTTCAGTTACTTATTTATTCATGCATCTTTATTTGATTTCATATTTAAAGTTATTTTGACAAGAACTGCATCTACTTACCCCTAAAAAAAATAACAAAAATTGGTTAATAAACTATCGCACTATGATACAGCAATGCAGTGGTGTATTGTTAGGAGATGCTTGGACACTTATACATTCGCACATTGCATAAACATACCTAAAAAACTTATCTCGAATGAATTCGCTCACAAATTACAATTGTGTTAGAAACAGGATCTCTTGACTGGACAAACTCTAGCAGCGCCACAATATATTTTATTGCCCAACAAAGACATGCACTCATACACATGCGTACATATCCTTATATATGCCCGTGAATGTTTGCAATATCGTGGCAGTCTCCAAAGTTTTTTGTTATATGCACACAAATACATATGTGTATGTGCATATGGATATGCATAGGTGTACAAGCATGTAATGCGGACTCCATTCACAAGAAAGTACGTCCAATTTGGAAAAATGATGCAATGCCTTGTTCAAAGTGTGCTCCTTTACTGCCTACAAATTGTTCTTGTCCTTTTAGAATATTTGTGGATAATAACCAAGCAAAAATTCTTTCCCTCTCGCCACATGCCGTTCGCCAGCCGTTTTTCTCCCATCTTCGTATAAGCCAAAAGCAGTGCTTAAGATGCTCACGATCAATCAATTCAAACAAGTGGTAATCGGAAAGGACTGAGTCTGGCAAGTAAGCCAACGATCTTGCGTTGCCTTCTTAACCATTCTGATCTTCTATTTAACAGCAAACGGTTCACACCTATCAATTCTTGTGGATAGTCATTTCGATCGGCCTTAACAGTTCAAAATAGACCACTCCCCACTGGTCCCACCGAAGACATCGTCTGCCTACCAAAGCACTTTGATCTGGCAGTCAACGTGAATTGTGCATCTGGGTCCACTCATCATAGACTCTTAAGGTTCTCAAGATAAATCCACTTTTCATTTTTCATTGTTCGAGCAAAAAAAAGGATTCAAATTAGTATCGCCGTTGTATGTGCAGTGGATGAATAAACCACGGCCTTTTTGTACGATAGGACGTAACTGTTACTTTAAAAGTCGCATCACGATAAACCAAAGTGTAAAAAAATCAGCCTGTAGCTTAGACGGAACATCAGCACGTCAGTACAGCGCATTCATGCCGCTCCAATTTGAAGGGATCAGCTCGATGTAATATATTGGTATAAGCTGCTCCAACCCAACGGAACCATTGCAAAGAAGTGTGATCAACAACTAGTTCAGTCGAGAAATTCTAACAGGCGTTGTCCGTAGGTTTCAACGCCAGTGCGGGTTGACCATACTTCGTTGTAGCGATAGTGAGTGCTCTATCTGTGGAGGGTCAATACTTATCAATTGGGCACATGCCCACGAACCTACGAACGCCCACTCCCTAACCCTATCTCTTTCTTTTCTTCTATTTGACTATTTACGTGTTGTGTGTACAGGAGCCATCCTTCGAATGGTTGATAATAAAAAAATAAAAAAAAGTATGCCTACGATCAGCTGCATATTTTCAAATCTGCCCAAGGATTTGCTACCTTCCACAGTCTGCCCGACACCTATTGCGTCTTAGGATCAACAACTGTTTCAATCAATCAATGGCCGTAAGTGCTGTCCAGGTAACGAATCTATTGCTACAGCTATGTGAGAACACAGAACAAGAGTAGTTTCATTACGAACAATACTTTGAGTGGCATATTGCGGCGCGAAACTTATTTGTGCACCTAATAAATATATACAAACTTCTAAAATTTGACTGTGTTGTTGGCTTTTGCTTGCTTAAAGAAATGCAAGAAGAGCAAAATTTATGTCGTGACATTTTAAATTGCGCAATTTTTATGAAATCCTCTTCTTCTTCTTCTCGTACTTTTTCTTATTTATGTATATACAAATATATATACGTACACATATTTATTTTATTATTTTATTTTACATTTTTTGTTTTAATTCTTTCTGTTTGTTTGTTTATATTATATATTTTTCGCCATTTTTTTTTTTTTTTTTTTGTTTTTGCTTTGCATTGTTCTCTTTGGTGGGTCACTCCGTTAGCCATGAGTGCCATGTCGGGAGTTGAATGTTTGCCGGTTCGTGTATCTGAGTGAATCCTTAGAAAATTTATAACAATTTTTCTGAGAGCGTACATCTCAAAATATGTCCAAATATTCATGCAAACACAAGCGCACATAAACACGCAAACGAAGCCATAGACAACTAATGTAAAGCAAAACGCAAAAAAATAGCAAAAAAAAAAAAATAAATATTTGAGGGCAAGGAATGTATTTTAGTACTGTGCACTGTCAAGTCATTTATTTATTTTAATGTTTACTTTACTTCACCGACCAACTAACCAAACAACTGACCGACCAACCTCTTGTGTTCGTCGAATTAGGAACGAGAGAGATGATGATTTACCGCGTAAAACTAAATGCACTTGTTACCTAATACACCTCGCCACCCTTTATATCTATGTGTGTGCATTGTAGTGCCTTTAGTATTGCACAAGTATATATGTGGAAATAAAACAGCTTGCTTGCCAATCTATGCCTGCAAGTGTATGAACGCTTTCATTTGGCATTGGCGTTTGGATAATATTTTATTAAAACTCAAGGATATATATGAAGATTCTCTCTTCTCGTAAAACTGTGTTTCTCTGTTTCTTCCATTCAGTCAAAATAATATTCTTTATATTTTAAATACGTTTCAATTCGCTTTTAAACGATCGCATATGCCTTGGTTTCCATGAAAAAATCAAATTTCTCAACAAACTGCTGTTCTCTCTCTGTCTCTCCCTATCTTTTGTGCTCTTCTTTTTTCATTGTAATACACAGTCGTCATTATTAACGAGATCGTGAAGACGAAAAATGGCCGTTCACACCTATTTTACGTGCATTTGATGTTTTGGCGGCTCAAGCATGTCATTCGGATGTCATATGCGGCTTGGTAAAAGATGTAAAGGCTGGCCGTAATGGCATGTATTTTTAGGCGACATTACGGTAAAGGCATCCATAAATATTAAATTATTTGCAAAGAAATGATTTTTGTCCTCAGTTCTCCACCGATCATCAAAGACAAAATAGGTGTTCTTTTGCAGTTTTCGGCGGCCTGTATAGAAAATATCCTAAAAAGTACAATATTCTCTACAACGCCGTAATAAAATGGCGACGCCCATACGTTCCGAGGATCACCCTTGTCATTGCATACTTTTTCATTTTCATACGGGACTTAATGACACAGCAATTTGCAATGTTTATGGATATCTATTGTAGGTTAATACTGTGCACGTTGGTTGAGAAGGTTTTCTGCTGATGATAATGATCACCCTGACAGACGTCGAAATGGACAACAAATTGAAGTTCGTAATGGTAACCCAAAATTTCTAATGGAGGCTGAGCGAAAGTTAAGTATACGAGGATTATCGAGAAGACTTAAGGCCACGTGGCCGCCTATACAAGTATACAAAGATACAAGGACACAGAAAATATGGAAAGTTTATTGATCTGTTTGCACGTCATTGCTATCCAGATTTCGTAAAGATCCCTTTCTTAATAGAATTGGTAACGGAGGTGACAAACGGATTCTGTATGAGAGCATGAAGCTTTCCAAGCAATGGCTTTCTGCAAATGAAAGCGCAAAATCATTCTCCCAATCTAGCTTATTAAGAATGCATCTTAGATCATAGCTTGCTTCATGAACAGTGTAAGCCTATTAGAGGAAATTTGGTAGATTGTTGTTGACAATAATGGATGATAAAGTTTACATGTTTGATTCCAAAATAAATAATCATTCCATGAGTCCCACTAATACATACTGACTTCGACAAGAACATGGAACCAAAACTGACCTTGGGAGCCCTGTGAGCTACTTTTTTGTACACGATCCATCAGTCAGGGAATGTCCGCTATATATGCTTCTGCAACTCTGACCACTGGTCCGCAAATGTCAGATAAACTATTTTCCGCTTATGGGAAAGGTACTTACCCAACTTAGAATATAATTGTCCCGGATTGTGTGTATCAGATGTCAATTGTTCGTACCATACTTTGTACATTAACACTCGGGTCAGGCCGTACTTTCATAGATTTGCAATTCTCTTGAAAACCCTGCATTTTCACACAAACAGTCTGCAACTGGAAGTAGATGATGACGATAACAATGGTATCTCTGCTCGAAAGAGAAAAAAAACAATCTGCTTATCATACAATAACATGAAGACAAGCACTTTAGGTTGTTTATAAAAGCTCCCATTCACTGTTTCATAGATTCATAATTTCTTAACTACAAGTTGATCTTTCGTAACAGTGCAAGCTGCCAGAGTATCTGTGTGACATTGAATTGCAATAGTATTTCTTAATGTTGTTAGCGCGAATCTGGCGTTAAGTTCTGCTTTCAAGGCAGACGCAACAGAAATAATTTCAAAAGGAAAAAAACACAAAATTCACTTGCGTCGATTATGGTCTCGATGATGAGAAAACTCAACATTATCATTAGTTTTTCAAATGTTTGTTTTAATATCTTTATCAAGTTTTTTCTATTCTTCGGGGTTTTCTTTTTTCATTCTCTCTTCTTAAATCGTTTTCTCAAGACAAAATTTATGGTTGATTTTTTGTTCTTTAACTAAAGAAAAAAACATTTTTTTTCTTCTTTTTTGTTAATTTATTTCGTTATTTATGTATTTGAATTTGATATGGTTCACCTAGACTAACGAAAAACCACCAGATATTTCAGGTGGGTACGCAGACCTGGCGATGGTGATGGAGAGCGCTGGAACTGCAACGGTGTTGTGTCAGAATATAAAATGATTTATTGAACTGACATCAGTGAATTTTGTCGAGTTAACTGTTCTTCTCTCTAAGTTTGCAAGCAACCAGCTATGTACAGAATGGCAGTACCATTATTAAACCTTTCTCTCTCTTCTTCGACCCAGTTCGCCATATATGACACCCAACTCAAACTCAAAGATAATTTTCTCTATTTTATAGTTTGACTTTACCCTGATTTCCTATTTATTGCTGTTGTTGTCAATGATATTGATACTCTAAGGGTACAGTAAAATCTCTTTTAAAACAACATTAGCAAATGCGAAACAAAAAAATATTAACAAATAAATAAAATTTAGGCTTGGCTTTACCGTCCTAAACAAATCAAGTTAAGAAAAAAATGTGAATATAGGAAGACTTTTATCCCGTCCGGGCTTTAAATGCTTTAAAAAATGAAAGTCCAGTATATGTATTGTGTGATCGGAGTGTGACCATGAGACCTAAATCTCTTACAAAACACAAAATTCTTCCTAAAATTATTGCTGAAGACGGACAAATCATAACTGCAGCACCCACTCACATAAAAAGGATTAATTGAATCAAGAACTTTTGCTGAAGCTTTAATTAAAAGAATTTCCTTACCAATATTATGTCATTGATAACTGAACGAACAACCCTTATGGAGTAAAGGGAAAATGTAATGCTTGCCTTTTAAAGAAGGTTTCACTGCCGCATAGCCGCTATAGGTATGTATGCGCGTATATGTCTATGCGCCTATGTGTGTGTGTGTGTGTGTGTGTGCGTGTGTGTATGTGAATGTTTAGTTGAGACTATTTATGTTGCTTCGTTATTTTTTGTACATTTTTTTATTGTTGTCGTCATTTCTTCTTCTTACACATTTGTTGCAACTGTCTCTCTAGGTTATTCCATGCCATATATTATAAACATTGCAAAACAGAGGCAGAAGAGAGTGGCAGAGCGTTCAAAGTTGCAGAATGGCAGTGTGGCACTGGCATCAGCAAGCAGCAATGTTAGCATAGTTGGCGCAAAAAATGGCACCGATGTGAAATGAAGTTTTGATTTAGTTCAAAAATTTTATCAAAGAAACATTGCAAAATATTTTTTATGTTGTTGTGTTGCTTTCATTGTTGTTGTTGTTCGTTCATCTTTCGTTCGTTTCTTCTGGTTATTCTTGTGATGTTTCTACTTTTCTACTCTCTTCAATAAATCACGACATGGGATGTCTTTGATACACAACGACGACGACGGCGACGACGACAATGACGACTACAACGGGAACGGCAACGATGAACATTCCTCGAGTAAGCAAAATATATTGTATTGCAGTGTTGGTGATAGTTTAGTGTGCATATAATGGTGAATGGGAAGCTTCTCGGCAGCACCTCAACCATCAAACCAACTAAATATCAGCCGCCCTACCCTATACTTCATACGTATGTTAACGTATATATTCAGTTATATTCAGTTCAGTTCAGTTCAGTTCAGTCCATTTTATATATATATCTCTCTCGCCCTATCTCCTTCCACCGTCCTTCTTTTGTTGTAATGGAAATTTTGATTTATGCTTTTTTACTATAATGCAAAAGTTCACACCATACAAATACATACGTATAGAAAATAATCGCATATAACGTACATACATCATGAAATATATCGAGTTCGCCATTTTGTTATATATATATATATATATATATATATATATATATCTATATATATATATACATATATATATATATATACTGAAATATTTTAATGCTTTTTATTGCTTTTCTTACTTTTTTCGTTTTTTTTTTGTCGAACTTATGTAAAGTTTTAAATAACTGAACTATTGAAGGGTAAACTTGATATGTTTTCATTTTTCTCTTGCTGTTTTTTTTGTACTGAACTAGATGTGTGAACTTATTTTAAGGAATGGGAAAATCCGCGCGCGTCGAAACTTTCAGTTTAAATAAAGCAAATGAAATTTTATGATAGCTGACACAGCCTTTATGGCAAATAATAGTCTCGGCAAACCTGGATCCATCACAAGTAACCAGATGTTGTATTATATACATAATCGTCTTTAAAGAAAATCCTACAACTGCAGTGGCGTTCAGATGCAGTTACTAAGATGCATATTTACAAACATATATGTACATATATAAGTAAATATAGCAATATATACATATACACATATGAATAATGTACATACATACAGATATGTAAAAGCTTTCCCAATGGGATGACAATTTCAGTTTTTTATGACAATTTTTTTTTTTAACTATTTGTCTACAGTGTTCTTCCTTTACACGTAATAGAAATTACATACAATGCGATGCTTTTGTGAATCATTTTTTGTACGCTTTAAGATGCTGCAGCAGATCGTTGGAATTGAAAGTGGTGAAATATCAGTATTTATTAGGACATTTTATGTAATATAATCAAGACTGCGAAGAAAGGTTTTCCGCATATGAGCCTCGCTACTTAGCCTGTAACATCCCAACCAAGTACTTTAGGCTGTTTTATGTTTTCTTTACAATGGCGTACAATCGTTAGGCTTAACAATGGCGCCAATGGCGTTAAGAATTGTTTTCCAAAAACTATTTTCATAGGTTTTCTTGTTTACTAAATTTCGTACTTGAATTAGCTAAAAATTAGGTCAAAAATAAGTCTATTAAACTATCTCAAAAATATTGTACTGTACATGTATTCGTGATAAACACGTGGTCCTGTATAAATTCAGCTAATTGTGTATTCGTATGGCCAGCCTCCAGTTTCTCACTGAAGGATAAATGAAAGATAAGAAATTGCAAGTTTAGAAGTATTTTGTGTTGCTATTAACCACAGATTATGTACGAAAATGGGGGAAAAAACTAACGAAAGCAAAGCTTCTAAATGTTGCGAAAATATATGTATATATTTATGATTCACACATATATACATAAGACTTAATTATATATACATGTTACATATATAGATGCAAATGGGCATGTATATTGCACTATTATATACTATATTACATACTACATGATATACAATAATAATATTCAGAGTAGACCTGAAAAAATTCAGAAAATATATCCTTAAGGCCTTGTTTAAAACGCCGTTCGATGTCCTTGCCTTAAAAAAATTGCCTTACTTTCTTTACCCTCATGATATTGTACACCCATGTGCGTTCTACGCAAAGTAGTATTAAACTAATGAACTCAAGTCTGTTCTCATTTCTACGGACTCTTACTTGTTGTTTTTCGTTGCTTGCTGCCGGCAGAATTGAATTTGATCAATTTCGCTACCAGATACTGAGCATTGTCCTTATGCAAAGACATTTAACTCGCTGTTGACGTCCATGGTTTGTTGAAACTAACCCAAGCTTGTGGCCCTATGATAATAAAATGGCTGCTGTTCATACCATTGCAGCAGCATTTCATTCATCGATGCGTCTTTCGTTCAGATCATGTGCCCTTGTTTTCCTGACAGTTGCATATTGCCAATGGTATACAAAAAAACACGTTGCAACTTTACGGGGATGCATTTAGCTCTCCTGCCGTCATCCGTTACGTTTGTATATCGTTTTCATCCAGTATTGTTTACACTAAACGGTCTCCGTCCTTCACTTTGAAATCGCAAGTTTCACATCGTCGAAAGCAGGCTTTGCAAGCTTTAGCATTTGCGCTTTTTCCTTTTGATTAGAAACGAAAACCAACGCACGTCGCAAATGCTCGTTATTAAGCATGAATTCGACCGTTTTTATTGCCAATCACTCTGTTATTTCTAGATTTGCTCTAACCACACGGTTTTAAAGCTTGTTGACAGCGCAATTTATTTCCTTCAGGCGACTGTTCCATCAATCTTTTGCGTGATTAAGTGAAATGAATTGACCTGAATTGAATTGAGTTGATCGCTTGTACTAATTCCAGCGGTTGTGATTTTAGTCTCCACAGTAAATGCCTCACAGTGCATATATTAGATAAATTTCAAGTCAATCCTTCGTTGAATTGATCGAAACGATTTTGGAACCTCGTAGATGTGCCTGGCGAACATCTGCACCACTTTCTTGCGGAAAATTGTCGCGGTATCGTAAGTTATAAGCGGGAATAACAAAATGGGTGGCTTTATTTGTGGCGGGTCAAGCTTATTTCCTAACATTGTCTACTTGCTCGACCGAAATATATATCTGCCAACTGTGCTACAATTTTTGAGGTCAACTGACTCATTCTTGTAGAAGCTGATTATATGAAGATCGTCAGTAGCTGAAGTGTTATCCGTTTTGTGAAAGGATGCTCCTAGTAGGTCTACAACGTGCAGACCAAATTCATATCGTGGCTTATCATGACCGATTCCCTATCATGCGTATGGCATTAGAGGCTTTGTTTTTTATTCGATTTTTCGATTTTTCAAAATAATACCTTAAACTGCCCGAGCAATGATTGTTGTGATTTGTTTAACGTACGCATATATAACTAACTGCATATCCTTATTCATATGCACTAGTGTGAATATGTACATAATTCACATAAACTATAGATTAATCGTACTGGTAGAACGTATTCAATCGTTAAATGGTGATGTTATTATGACCAATAAACACGAACAAACGTTGTAATGCAGTCGATAATAATGATACATAATCACTGCAATGATCATAAAATATGTACACACAAATATATATATTTATATCTGTATATGTACGCAGGCACATACAAACGAATAAATAATACGTAGAAGTAAAGGGTGGTTTCATAAAGTACGTGTATATATATATATATGTGTTTTATACTCTATCTGCACAAAGCTACCTATCATATATAAGAACATAAGATACGCACATAATCTTGAATAAATATATAAACGGGAACGTAAATTCTCACATCTTTGAATTTACGTTTGTTTGTGTATATATGTTAAATGTTTTGCTTGATTTGCGTAACATGCACATCATCTTGTTAACTAATATTTGCTAATAAACGAGTTAATTAAACCTGAATTATGGCTATGTATGTGTAATCTTACATGCGACCGCAGCGGTACATGAGTAACAGCAGCAGCCGAGAGCAGAGGTAGTGTTAATCTTATGCTTTATAGCGTTATAAATGTTTAAATGCGTTCACAGAAAGACTAACATGGCTGATTTATGACCGTCAAAGGATTAAGATTACGGAATATGTATGTATGTATGTATATGTCAGAAGTATAAATAGGTTGGAATAACAAACACGAGAAACATGATTGTAAATGTTATGCCTTTGCATACGACAAATAGTTGTACTCGATTATTAAATGAAAACATATTTGGAATCCAAAGTTTGTGGCGAAGAAAAACACGCAACCGTTTTGTGCAAAAGAAAGCAAAAGAAAAATAAACTCTTTGCTGTCAACGTCTCTGCCGTCAAAACTTGTCGAACACACCTTTTAAATTTCTTTAATAGTAAAAATGATGATACATGTCCCATGTATGTACGTATGCATACGTGTGCCGATAGTGTAATGCGTTGTCAACAATCATAAATAAATTTATTTGTATTTATGTGATTTGTTATTAAAAAGACAAAAATATCGTTTTGGAGAAGAATTGCTCAACCTATGATATAATTGGGTCACCGTCTAGATATCGAGCACAGTAATGAGAAAACAGTAAACTAACTTTTAAAAGCGTGATCGTTCCTCAAAATATTCTCCTTTATGATCTGCGCAGATTTTATACGTTCCAATCGCTTTTTAGCTTTTTCTGGTGACGGAAATCATTGTCTATGCAACTTATTCTTGACCTCCGGTTGCAAAAAGAAGTCATTGCTACCATAATTAGGTACCAAATTAGGATTGTGCGGTGAGTGATGACCAGGTGTTTAAACAATCAAAGTTAAATTATCAAAGTCTTCTGGCGAACAACTTAGTGTGCCGGTCGCGTTCTTCTAACGGCGTTTTCGTCTCAAAGTGCGTCGCCAGCAAACGGCTCTTGTTGAATTTGCTTTAAATTGACCACTCATCGATCGATGATACTTCACCTGTTATGATCTTACACAGATCTTTTAAAGCAGAAGCCATCTATTTCTAAAACACTTGTTTGTACCAACTGAAAGGAGCATCTATTTGGGATTCCCTGAAATTCACACGGCTAAGCAACAATGCATTTTTATATATTTTGGTGAAACTGATGCCTAAGGTTGTCTCAATTTCCTAGTACAGTTTTTTACACAGCGTCAATGTTTCCTGACACTACATCTCTTTTTGGACGATCTTCACCACTTTCGTTGATGAGCTGACGGTGGCCGTGAAACGTTGGCTCGTTGCCGAACATGGAAGTAAATTGATCCATGCACACTTGCCTTGCTTGAAAATACATATCGAAAGACGTTAAAATTCTCAATTTTTTAGCCCCTATTAATATATCCCTGTAAATAATGCGAATCGTTCTCAATTCACAAAATTTTCTGACGAAGGTTATGATCAACGCTGTTAAACTTTTCAGCGGAAACTTCAAAAGGTACATAAAAACACTTAGTGCTGCCAACTACGGGCAAATGCTACAATTCATTAGATGCTTAGAGAGTTTTTAAGTAATGAATGTCCTTTGACCAACCCTATTCGAAGATGTCGTCCCATCTTTATGATACGAGTTATGCATAATACCCTCCTCCTACGCTTTAAGCTTATCGCGTGTAAATGTGCGATAACATCGCTAAGGCACTGCCACCATGTGGTATTTCCTGCCAAAGGATTCTCACTACGTTTACATATTGTTGCTTCGGTTTTTTGTCGTTGCCACTCCGAGGGGACTTGCCTTAAAATCGACAAGATATCGTCTTTTGTCTATTGTTGTTATTACAACACATTTCTAAGACTTAAGTAATATAAACGCTAGCAACTAAGAATCGCGCGACTCAATTTTTGGATAAAGTTATTTTTGTAGAGCATCTATTTGAGTTTAAGATCGCTTGTCACTCCTTCAAAGTGTGTAAGTTGTTTCGGAGATCGCCACTGGGTAGCATTCGAATGAACAGGTATCCTGCCAACGTTCTATGTAACTGTCAGGACTCGAAGCTCTGTGGTAAGGGGATGAAGGACTTTAGCATTTAGTATTCAATTTTTATTTCATTTCATAGAATATCTCGTGCCATCGCCTTTGTGGGTGCTTTTCTTTTCACCTAACTTTCTCAATCGAGAATACAAATCAGATAATTTTTTGTTTTTTTCCTTTTTATTGTTTTTTCTCCTGAAAATACTAAATCAAGTGGACACCTTATGTGTTGGAAGTGGTAGCATATCAAATGATTATTTTTCTAAACTAACATGAGCAACACTCACACGCGTACAAATGTATAACACATGATGACTTTTACTAACTTGAACAAAGTGAAAAATCCCAAAGCATCCCATTATTAGTGAATTTTATATCTACACATATACTCACACTTAGGCACACACATTCCCTTAGTTTATTATACACATATAGTACGTATTTTGTCTTTAGCAGTAAAACTTTTTACAACTTAATGTTTTATTTTACACAGAGTAAGTAACGGTGTGTGCTGCTTATGTGTATAAACGTATCCTTGAACTGGTTTACGGTGGGCGGATAAAGTGTTAGTAAGACATACGACCACACACCAAGATGGATGATATGCAGACGTATGATGCATGGCGCGCGCATAAACTTGAACAGCAACAAAACAGTTGTGCAGGGATGGATGTTAGTTAGATACTACTATTATTGCAAAAAGTAAAACAGTGTACAATAGGACCAGGAAAGAATCGCAAAACACCGTTTCATTCGTTGGTTTTGAATTTCAGACAATTTTTTCTTTTTTTTTGTTGTTTTGTTTTTTTTTTTTACTTTTCTTTTCTTCTTAATACTTTTGCTTAGTTCGTGTGCATTTCTGTGCATATTACTCATACGCCCGTCATTGCCATATGAAATATGCTACTGCCTGAGACGTTAAAAGAAGTTTATTATACAACAAATAAACAAACGTTGAATAATATGTTACACTAGCAAGCAGCACCAGCAGCAGCAGCAGCAGCAAGGCAATGAGTATGAGCAGCGTAAAGATAGTAAAGATAGAGCACAGGCAAAAAAGTAGTGCCGAACAACAAATATCTACATATATATGTGTGTACCTTATTTATAAATATGTATAACATCCTGCTCGAATCTTGTCTACAATAAATCAAATTTTATTACATTTTTCTTTATTCATGCCATTGGATATGAAACATGAACATTTATACATATATTTATACATACATTTATATATATATATATTTGCAGTTTAATATATATAACACATATGTCTATATAAATAACACCTACATATATAAACGTATATTGCCTTTTGTTTACTTCGCGTAATTATTGTTAAGACCTAAAGTTATTGTAAATT
This sequence comes from Glossina fuscipes, assembly GCF_014805625.2. NCBI lineage: Eukaryota > Metazoa > Arthropoda > Insecta > Diptera > Glossinidae > Glossina > Glossina fuscipes. The sequence goes on along the minus strand of NW_023998464.1, from coordinate 3,136,519 downwards.
AGCGTTTTTTTTTTCTTTTTTTACCAGAAGAAATTGTATGACAAATATTTTTTTTGTAAACTCTATAGTAAAATACAGTTAACTTGCATATGCAAATCACACCCATTTTTGCTACAACAACTGTCTACGCAAACGTGTACCCACGCAGCAGATAAGCTATGGTAGGTAACAGGCAGAGGTCCCTGATTCAATTTCGACTTTAAATTTGTTCACAACATCTATGAGTCGATCACTGACTCTGGGAATAAATGATCGATGATTAGATAACGATGACAAATGGCCAGCGCGGTCGGTGAAAATAGTGCTACCCTTTGATAGTAACTGTTACGTAGATCAAAGATGTCATACAAACTTACGGTATGTTTCTATAAAACCGATTTATTACAATCACCTCATCAAACATGAAACGAAGATACCACACGTATTAAACAAAGGGAAACAAAGAAAGAGAAGAGAAGCGTTGAGAAGGGAAGAAAAGAAGCCAAGTAAAAGCATTAAAGAAGGGCACAGCCCACCGTTGAATACCCTACAATTGTCTATATATCGATTTTTCAAATCGATTTTTCTATGAGAAGTGGCCAAAAAAGTGGTTCGATCAATACCTTTCGTTCTTTCATCAAATATATCAAAATGTGGTGGCCTGTATCTTGAACACACAAATACATGGAGAAAAAAGCTTAGAAAGTGATAGTGAATCGAACGGTATAATAAAAGTTGGATCCATCTCAAGTCTTGTGGTTGTTCCATAATACACTTAACTTAATACATCCTTATACTACAAGTGGTGTAGGGAACAGGACGAAAAAAGGAAAGCAAAACTAAAAAACAGAAAAAGAAAAGAAAAAAGAAAGGAAAATTCCCTTGAAAAGAAAAAGCGTTGGAAAAAGAAAGAAAGGAAAAGTAAAAGGAACACAAAAGGAAAGAAAAGAAAAGAAAGGCTAAGCAAAAAAAAGGAAATTGAATTTTTAATTCTCAAATTCGTTGCAATCCTCTCCTATGATTTCTAAGACGAAAATTAAATTTTCAGAGCCTAGTATTCGATGACCTTTCGAACTCTTCCAATTTTCATTTCCTTTCCTCAAGCTATTAGCGTTTGCACCACGTTAATAAATGATTCCGGGAATGTGCAATGAAACAATGGAATTTGTGGCCTGTTCATCGTCGTATGGGATTAGTTACGAAGATTATTTCGAAAGAGATTCATCCAATATATTGATGCCAACCAACTGACTAACATCAACCTGAAGAGTTATTATATTAAAGCGGATTAAAGAAAAAATCCTGTTTATTTATATATCTATTTATGCTCACATGCAACCTCAATAAACTTCACATACATAATTACATACTGTAATTGAAGGAAGATTCAATCCGCCTATAATCTCATGAAATGTTGCAAGAAGATATTGCAAAGCGAAACTACAACTGGTTGAATTTCTTAGTGACTAAATTGCATTATTTGGTTGATATTCTAGACGTGAAAAACATTGCAACGCGATTTATAATAAAAAATAGATAAAGTTCAGCGTTAAAGGAAGATTTAAAAGAGACGATATGAAATGTGTCTAAGGATCATTACCCGCAGCGTAGTCGATGACAAAAGAAGTGAGTCTCTAAGTGACACCTTCAGGTGCCACATTGAAGACAGTGAGAGACAATATTCAACGATCACATTAAAGTCGACTAGAAAATACGACCAGACTGAGATTTTTAATAGGAAGAAGAGATCAAGGAGGAGAAAGCAGTTGTTATTTAAGCATTGCCTAAATATGCTCCGGAAATGGGTTTTTCTTTTTAAATTTAAATTGTCGCCTTAAGCAACCTGTTCGAAAAGCACACGTGTTGTTATGTGAAATGAAACGAAAATGAGCCTCAAATGAGGGCATTTGCAATCCTTTGGGTCGACTATGATATTATATTGATTAACATTATATTCCCCGCATTACCTCTTATGACGACATAGAGTCAACTTTACATTATTTGAAATGGTTAGTTAAAGAGTTAGCGGTAGATAAAAAAAAAATAAAATAATAATTACGAGTGCAAAGGGTTAATAGACTGTCATTTCGAATGACGGTTCGTTTTATTGACAATATAATTCCTTCTACTTTTCAAGGACGATGATCCTTTCATCCTTCAATTAAAGGCAAAAAATTACTTTGAGAGCAGTTAACCTTGCTTGTAAGCCTCTATGCCCGGTTGACCTTCTAACTTCTAGTGTCTGTGTTAATAAATAATCAAAGTCTTTTATTGCTCATCGTGTCTGGAATATTACCAATGGCAGGATATTTGACTTATAAGTGAGAGCAAAAAATGTACATAGATGTAGGTAATTGAATAATTCAGTACATAAATGTTTCTTCACGTTACTTACTGTGCGTGTTTAAGTGTGTTCAAGATCGTAATAATAAAGTGAAGAAATAAAACTGAGTTTTTTTATAATGTTTTTATTTTAAGGTTTATTTGAGCTTCATGTGGATTTGAATGCATTCTTTTGAAAATCTTATTTTTTCTTTTTCTTCGTGTTACTTTATAATAAAGTGATTTATTTAAACAAAATGTTTAAAACTACGTATATATATATATATTTTTATATTTATATCTACATATGCAGGTTAAATTAATTTATACATACATGTGTGTGCGTGTGTGTTTGTGTCTTACATAAAACACATTTATACTTGTATATATGTATAGATGGCTGTTTTTCTTTTCTTTTTTTTTATATTTATTTGATAAAAAGAGAACTTATGCTTGCGTAGTTGATGAAATCATTTAAGATTTATTTGGATCGATTAAAATTTTTTAGATAGAGGAAGAGAGAGTGACAAATGAAAAGAGGAAGAGATAGAAGAACAGAGAAAGAAAGAGAGATAAAAATACAAAGAGAGAAAGAAAGAAAGAAAGAAAGAAAGAAAGAAAGAAAGAAAGAAAGAGAGAGATAGAGAGAGGAAACGAGATAGTGACTTGCAGCAGAATGTAACTAAAAATTAATATCACAAAGAAAAAAGGAATTTTGCATACATATGCGACAAGATGCTGTAAATGAATACATACATACAGGTGCTTATGCCATGAATTATGTTTGTCGTTCTTGTTGCATGCCAAACAACAAATCAATTAATTATTAATCACTTTGCATGAATGTTAAACATTTCATTGCTAAACTAAATCCTTGTATGTACTTTCTTTTATTTCTTATTTTTTTTACTCTTACGGGAAATCTTAAAATGTTTCTATCTTTCCGATTCTGCGATTTTTTTTTTTTCATTTTTTATTATTATTATTAAGAAATACAAATTTATAGTTTACGTCTATAATAATTAAATATGTAGAAATATTATTTAGCACGATTTAAAATTTATATATATATATATATATATATATATAACGTATATCGGTCATTAATAATAAGTTGTTATAAATTAAATATATTCGTAGTTGATTTTGTAGGTAGTTGGAGTGTCATCGTATACTTTATGTCTTCTACAATTACTCACTTCTTTAAAATATTCTTCTTCTCCGTCTTCTTTTTTGATTTTTCTACTTTATTTTAAACTTATCGACATATTTTATATTTTATGAATATTTCTTTTTTTATGTTGACTTTTTTTTGGTATCTTCTACACCTCTCCACAGTCGAATATTTTTGAAAATTTTATCTAGAAATTTCAATTTAGTTCAATATTTATTCTTTTCCACTGTGTCGTTAGGTTATGTCCAAGAAAATGTAAATCAACCCACATTTGTATATAAATTCGTGTGCAATCATTAGAAGTTTGAAAATTTTACAAAGCAACTTGTGATCGTTGTATATATTATTATATACGTCGATGATTGGCAAGCGTTTATCGTGTGTACAACCATCAAGCATCTCGCAATCTTGCGCATTTGTTTCTGCTCACTACGTAAAGTTGTTGTTTGCCTTTGCTTCTTCCCATTTCCTGCAATCACTTATCCTATATAAATTTTATTATTTATTTGTCAGAGTTCTTACGAAAAGTAAGCCCTAATTACATGGCAACAGTGTTCAGCATTTGGTATTTTATGACGCAAACAATTGAAGAATAGTAAGTTTTCAAAGTTCGTGCTTCTCAGTGAACAATTGCCTTGGGCGAAATGGTGTAGAGTATCCAACGCCCGGGTTTCTCCAATTATAATGTTTCAAGTTATTTTAATTTTTTTTTGCTTTTCATACCCTGCACCACTTATGGCATATTAAGTTTATGTGGATGTATACAACTCCCAGAAAGACTCGGGATAAATCCACCTTTTATTATTAACTTGCGTGCCTGTCTGTTCGTTTGGTGTCTGTTCATGTAATCTTATGGTCAGCAATTTATGATATATTTTAATTAAATTTCGCGTACCGGCTTGCTTTGGTCCAAAGGTGAACGCTGTTGAAAGTAGTTCGGAACGAGTCAGTTTTTCGACCACTTCTCCTATGATGCCTTATTTCGAAAAATTGTTATATGGGTAATAGTGTTAAGCGAAGTGATGTAGGGTATTTAACGGACGTCACGGCACTCTACAGTGCTCTTACCTGTTTTTTTAAAGACCCAGCAATGTGCCTAAGAAGCGTTATAGATTAAAGCGTAAACCTCTGAAAGCATTTATCCACTTTCCATCCCTTCTCTTGTCTTGAGTCCGCTCCTCTATTCGTGCGAAATTGAGATAAAAAAGTCAAACTTGATTGACAAGAGGCACTTTAGCGCAATTATCGCTAGAACTTTCAGAGCTTTATTAAACTCTACCTTTGCCTTACCTCTTCAGATAAGTGTACCAAAATTGCCGATCAGCTAACTGAGACGCCCAAATTTATCCAGGGACTTTAAATATTTCTTATGCAAATAACAGACAATAGTAGGTATCAGGAATCCCAGGGGAATTCTCTGCTCTGTTCCACAGAGTTTATTCATCGCTTGAGACGAAAGAAGAGTCAAAGTGATGGACTGAAAGCAAAGAATAGGCTCCAAAGCAAACGAGACGAGTTCCATTTGCCATAGTATCCCTCTTTTGGGTGACCCTTGAGATAATTTCCATTGTCCATCTTTAAAGGAAAATACAATAAAGGGCGAACCTATCGCAGCGTTCGGATGATGAGATAAAATAAAGAAAAAAAGAAAGTGTTGATTCCTCAAGATAACATAACGCAAGCCGACTATTTCCAAATTTGTTGTATTTTATATTGCGGCACACCACACGTAGGAAAATCTGCAGACTATATGTTGATCGGGGACTTTTGATGTGGCAATAATTATTAATCTTATTAAAGAATGCGTAGATCTGCATTTGCTGTGGATTGCATGTGGTGGGCGAAAGCACGATTCTTCTATGCTTCTAATGGTGTTTCGTGCTTTCAGCTTCATAAGTAATCGTTTAGCAAGTCTTCGGTGTAGAAATCAAGTGAGAATATCTTTTAAAAACTTTGGCTTTCAATTTTGATTTGTAAATTTGAACAGATGTGCAGATGGGTGGAGGGAGCGGTGCTAAGGCGATTCATACACTTGGCCCGAATAAGATTGTAAACAGGAACAGACCAACGTAGAGGCCAAAGGTCAGAAAGATCTTAACTTAAATTTTCTTAAACTTTAGAATGTGGACAAAATCGAAAATCTGGATAAATTTTTAAATAATGATCTGTGGAATATTTTAACTTTATATAGATATTTATGTTTCTATACGTATATATATTATGTTATTTTTTATATACATTTAAATTAATTTTCTTTTCCAAATTACTTTCTTCCCAAAATTTTAGTTTCTCTTTCATTTACTGCAAAGGACCGATTGCCTGAATTTTGCTACGACTCATTTTCAGTTTTATTTTAATTAGTTTTTTTGATGCTGTTTTTGTTTTTTACAATTAATAATAACGGCATTTTGCTTTATTTTTTCTTAAAATGAGGTTTCTTCACAGTTGAATTTTTTACGTATACATGTTATTTCGTACTTTATGTTATATTTAAATTGTTTCACAAAAAAAGGAAAAGAATTCTGGTATAGAATTCTGATTCGAATGTGTTTGCTTTACAAAAATTTTGGCACATTTAATGAATTTTTGGAACTTAAAATACTTTTCTTTTTGATTGTTTTTCTCTTTTTTTTTTTTTAAATTAAAAACTTACAAACGCAGAAGTACCTCTTTTGTCAGATGCCTTATAAGAGGACAAATGGTCTTATGCTTTATAATGTTTCATCTTCTCATCGACCGATGTCTCAATGATCGCGATGGTTTTCAAGGCGCTTAAGAGTGAATTTCTTCAACCATCGATCACGTGCGAATCTGTTTTGTAAAATAAGCGTCCAACAATCACGATTCACGCCAAATACGAGTTTTGTAACAAAAAAATTATTAAATAAAGTAGGAGAGGAATTTATCCATGCAGATGCTCTTTCTACACGTCACTTAAGTCACCTTCTCTGCAATGATATATATATATATATATATATATATATATATTTATATATATTGCAAATCTTGAAATTTTTAGATTTCCTCTACCCTGTTGGACGTTAAATTCAACTAACATAAGTGACAAGGACCGCCTCTCCGTTCGTCACTGGAATAGTCAAGCGCTCCCGCTCGATTTTATCGTCAGAATTTTCTGCTGGAGTTATGTCTTTCGACGCAAATATTTGTAAATTTTACCGCGATCTTATATGACGCAGGGAAAGGGATGAATGAAGAGAGTACAGGGACCTAGATGAATGTATCTCTACCGATTTCAAATATCAGCCTGTTGAAGATTGTAAACCAAAGCCAAAACAAAGAAGTTACAAAGGAAATATTGCTTACCGTTTCATTAAAGCTTACATGATTTTATAATATAACAACAAATCAGGTTTGAAGTAATTTTATTACGCGTCTTAGTATTAATCGCCTTTCACATCATGGAAATATATATATGAATTTAAAACGTCCTCCCGTCTGTAAATGCCAGCGTAAAAATGAATTTGTTTTAAAAATACGGATATACGACCGATTCTTGATCGGCGTTGAATTTCGAATCGAATTAAGCGCGTCGATCTGTCAGTCTGTGCGCCTGTTTGGAACTATGTTGCTCACATTTTCCTGGTCGCAAAAGCTAAGGTTCTGGCAAATAGCTTGGTATTTTAGCTATCTGTCCTCTTCTGCCCCTGTCGCCTACCCTGCCGCAAGAATATTTTCTTTTAATAGATTTCCGAACACTATGCTTCGACCTCTTAATTTTAAAACCTTCTAAATTAAAGTTTCACAGGATATTGCCTTTTTTTCAATCCTGAGTTTAAATAATTCTTTTATTTTATTAAGGAAAGCGAAATAGATTCTCTATATATATATATAAAATATAGACTGCTTTTTCTCTTCGAAACCAATGCAACCCCTTAGCATGAAATAAACAGAAAATGTACATATCAGGACCTTGGGAAACACTTGGGAGGAATTTGCGCGAGATATTCCGAAATTTTAATCCATTCTATAATACAAAGTAATATTTAAGCGAACATTTTATACAATGCATTACAATCTGCACAACTAAGGGGCATCAACAGCTGAAGTATGAGAAATAAGCAATTTCGCTATTAGGATGGGACCGAGGTAATTAAGTGATAGATAGTTAGATGTATACATATAATCGATTTACTTGACTCTCAGTTATCTGAATCTTTTAATTACTACCATCTTACACGGCTTCACTGGCCGCGGTTTATTGAATACAATATAAATTGAATAAAAGAAATGTTCGAAAAATTCTGTAATAGAAGTACGAATGTAAATAAATTGCCAAAAGATATGTTCAGTATTTCTTCTTATGCGCTATTTACACTTTCTTTAACAAAATCATAATTATATTGTCACTTGAGCAATCAGTCTACTTAGCCAGATAAACAAACATTACACACACGTATTCGTCTATCAGACTGCACATTGAAAAACAGGGAGAAGAAAAAAACAAAATACCAAACCAATTATGCTGCATTAGAGCGCAGCTAACCGACTGCTCCACACTCATATTCAATGAGAAGGAAAAAGAGACAAATAAAACGTTAACAAAAATAAAGAAAAAAGAAGAAAAACAAAATAATACTGGTTTTTGCCAATGCATACAAAGGTCTTGCGTTGTTTATAAAAACCCACACCCCTTTTCAGTTTTTTGTTGTTATTTTTATAATTATTTTGGCATTCAAGTGATGTGTATGGTGCTTTGTATTTGCTTTTTTTGCTTTTTTAAAGCCATAATAAAACGTGTGCATTGGTGGTGGTATTGCTTGATTTGTCATTTCATCATAGCTCGATTTATACAGGTGTCTCTTTCTAACTTTATAATACAAACACTAAAGCAATACAAGTGCATGATGGACAGCAGTTCATCAAAAAGTTTATATCGACGAAACTGCAAGCAGAATATACACACACATATGCATATGCAAGCAGAGAAAGAAAGCAACAACGAAACATAAACAAGTCTATGAAGACAGTGACGAGAAGAGTTAGGCAAATTCATGCGCACTTGTTCAAGAGTCCAAAGAGGATGAGAAGATTGATTTTTTTAGCGGTAAACACGAGAAAAAGAGACGAAGCTAGATATTTGTTTAAGTAAAAGAGATTTTACAATGAAAGTTTTATATTGTATAAAAGCTTTATTAAAAGCAAGAACGAAATGGAAATGAAATTTGGCAAAAATTGGAAAGAGAAAACTATTAAAAAACTGGTTTAGTTTCCTGTTTTATATGTTCGTTTTTTTGGCAAAAAGGAGAATTTCAAGTTTATTGCTTATAAGAGGCATTTGAGCGTTTGCTTTATTTCCCCTTTTAAGAGAGTAAAGCTTTTTCTCTTCACAGAGAGAAGATCATGAGAGAAAGCATTTGCCATTGTTTGAACGTTATTATAAAACTCAAATTAATTATTGTTGTTATTGGTAAAAGTGATGGATTGTTGGTGAGTTGATTTTTTCAAGAATAATTCTTGTATTGTTTACCTTCTTTTTGTTTGGAAGTCTTGAACACTTGAAGCTAATCAAACACAACAATGTAATAACATTTTTCACTTACTTTGATAGCCTTCTTGTATGTGTGTGCAGTTTGTTATGTTTACAATTGTTGCTAAGAAAAGAGGAAACCACTCGCATATGCTTGCTGCACTATTCAGAGCATACACGTATGAGTGAGTATACGCTGTAAATTGAAAATGAATTTCAATTAATTTGCCTTCGTCCCTGATACTTTTGCGACTTTGCCATAGTGGCGGCAGTAGTAGTAGTATTCATGCTACAATTGTATGGGTTATTTTATGCTAACCGGACTGATTGCCTTGTCCGTTTGCTTTTTTCTTTTCTTTTCGTTTTTCAGTGTTTACGTGGTGAAGCCGTTGTTAGCGGCTACATACGTCACACATGCACACACCCATGTATATGCAGTCAAAGATATGATTGTTTTTTGTATTTTACTTGTTTTGTTTTCTTTCATTTTTGTTGAATAAGCGAGGAGGAGCCTGCCTGCCAGCCTGTTAGCCAGCCAGCCATCGGGTACCTGTTTTATATATACGTCCATTCATATGCATGCATGTTGTAACTTTATATGAGGTCGAGTATATGTATATAAAATTTTTAGCTAGTGTTGTTATTATTGTAGTAATTCTTTCTAAAGGTGAATAAGAGTAAGTGTGGCAATTAATTGTGTGTACGTTTATAAATTTTTCGTGTTGATTATGTGAACATTAATATCTCTCTTAGTTAACGCTATATATTCCTTTTTTTTTCTTCTTTCTCCCACATCTCTTGTCTTGTCGTGTGGGTGTGTTTAACATTTTTCAGTATTTATTAATTTAGTGTAAATAAATTATAGCCGCGATCGATTGTTGGTTTAAAAAATTATGATTTACTTCGATGCAAAAAAAGATTTTTTACCGACGGCTAAAATTGTGATTAAATTTTCCTTCTTTTTTTTTTGATATATAACTAACCCACTATATTATTCTTCTGGAAAATCCTTGCTGTGTTTACAGTTGGAATAAAGTAAATATGAAAGCAGCTGAAGTAGCTAAGACATAATACTGACCATAAATAAATCATTTGTTTCTATTCAGGATGAATACACGAGAAGCCTGCTTACTAAACCCTTGTATTTCATTTGAAGATATTCGGAATTCCGCATTGTACGTTTGTGTTTGTATGTGTGTCGGCTGGTATTCGCCGCGTAAGAGAATCTGCCTGTGGTTTCAAAATATTTTACATTACTGCAAAAAAAAGGACTCTACAGGGGAGGGGGCATACACGTTTTATCGAATGACTTTATTATATACGCTGATCAAGAATATGTATACTGCATACAAATTTTGGTGCATATTTCTATGAGCTAAAAATTTTTGGAAAGTGCGATGTGTATGACAAACGTGAACGTCTTAATGTAAGAAAATTTAAACACGGGCGATCATTACCTTTACTCTCATCGCTTTGCGCAATTTTTTTCGCGAAGTTAAAAGTGAAGTTTCAAATAGACATAAAACTAAAGGCGGGCGCAACTCTTACGCTCAAGAGGGGGCAATTTTTCCATAGGTTCGGTAGGGTGCCGTCTATACAGGCCTGTCATTTTTTGTGATAGAGCACCTAATACCATTTACCTATGGCAGTCAGTTAACGGTTTACAGCTGGTGAAGATGGTTGCGTAAGCCGTCTTAATAATCAGAGTTTTGGGTAATTTCGTAAACGAATTTTTGCGAATTCAATAAATATTCCGTTCACTTTGCAATTACAGAGAAATATTTAGTAAAAACGCTTTAACGCATTCCGCTTTCTTTTTGGAGGATCCACTTTTAAGCCCAAGCTAAGGGGTTGATCTAAACTTACATGTAATAGGAAGCAGTCTGTTGTCTCAGTTCGTTCAATTTCAAGAATTTAGTTCGTCTCTTGGAAAGGTGGCAAAGGCCAGAATAATATTTCTTAATGAATTTTCATTTGCTTCAAATTAAAGCTTTTTCTTTAAGCTTCTTCTTCAGCCCTGGTTATGTACTTTTTGAAAACTTTGGATAAGGCATCTGACAAACAAAACTTACTAAAAAAATAAGACCATAACATTCCGACAATTACCTCTAAGCTTCCTGTCGCGTTCTTTAATACTTTCAAGCATTTTTACTCGAGAGTTGTTTCGCCAATTCGGTGTATTTCAGAAACTTGGATTGTGGACTCTCGTCATATGGATTTATAGTTGGCGTTGACGTTGAACTGGATGGCGGTGTTGCCTCCAAACGTTGAGTTGCTGGACTTTTTGCGGATGAGGATGCTACACTTTTCGGCGAGGTCATTGATTTTGGGGAAGCGGCCGTCAAAGTGCCAGGTGATTTTAGTCCTCCTCCTCCCATTCCCACTCCCGCACCCACTCCGCCACCGCTTATATCCATATCTTCTTTGACAAAATGTACTTTGGAAAGATGATGGCGGTAAGCTCCCTTCGAGCTGAACGGTGTATCACAGAAGGAACATTTAATAATCGCATCAGCTGTCACAATGGCATCATTGCAAGCCCAACTAAATGCTAACATGCCAGTACTACCTCCGCTACTTCCGCCACCGCCACCACTACCAGCGCCACTAGGTTGTACGCAAGGTAATGGAACAGTTGAATTAGTTAGTAAATGATTTGATGTGCTACGCGTGTTAGCTGCAGGCGGGTCTGCGGTTTCGCATAACTTTTGCAAAGCAGCTAAAGGATTAGCGTTCACTTTCTTACCACTACTACTATTATTCCTGTGGCCATTATTATTATTGTGGTGGCTGTTCATATTACTTTCCAATGCAGTGCAATTCACATTGGAGTTCGTGTTGTTGAGACTATTGAACATTGAAGACAACGCAATTAAGCTGCTGCTGCTTTCATGAGGTGGAAGCAAGGAAGGTTTCTTTTCATTTACTGAAGATGTGGACTTTGGTGTTACAGATCTCTCACTAACGCTTGGACTCATAGCTCGCGATCCTGGCGTAAGTGTGTATCGTCTTAAGTCGGCCTCGTTGAATTTCTCCAAGTTATTCTCAATCATGGTGAATTCTTTTTTCACGGATATCTTTTTTGGTATTTCGTTAACGGGTATCTCGTCAGGTTGTCCCGACTCTAGGTCATTGGTCTCAACTGGCTCGGATTTTATTTGTACGTTGTCCAATGATTCCGTTCTATTATCTTTGACATGCGTCGCATTTTTATCGGGTGTTAATCGTGGCGTCGGTTGTCGTGATAGTTCACTATTGCGTTCCGGGGTAAACGATTCCAGACGACTACTGCAACGTTCTGATATGGAGCTCGATTCGCTTGCACTACGATCTCTTAATACTGGGTAACTAGAGTAAGATCGTAGGAATTGTATTGTTTGAGGATCTATAAGGGGTTTGGTGTAATCTACATTATCATCGATACCTAAGCGTTTCAAAATACTTGAACCCAATGAAGTAGTATTTGAGGACGAGGACTCGGCACATGCACCGCTATGTCGTGGCCTTGTGTCGAAACTCTTCTCAATCAATTGTTCTAATGCATTAAGAACAGACGAGCCTTCTGTGTGCTTCTCATTATCCGGTGGCAGAGGGCATAAGATCTCTGACCGCGTTGTGGCCAAAGGAGAAATACGACCATCTGATGTTTTTCGACCGCTTACGGTTTGTGGACTAGTTAAGTTTTCCGGTCTCCCGCTACCATACGAAGTTTTTAAATTATGATTTGTTTTATTGTTATGGTTGTTATGATGATTATTTCGAGGTGACATGACTACACTGCCTCCAATGCATTGCCTAATATGATCTACGAAAAGCGCTGTTTCAATCTTTTCCCCGCACTTTTCGCAAGTAATTTTCGTGGAAGCAGCGAAATCTCGTAAAGGTTTTAAGGCCTGATCAAGACTTGACGATTTAAAATCTTGTTGAGCTCTTTCCATTTCCAAGAGTTTACGTACAGGCAATGACTTTTTGCGTTTCTCTTTGGTTTGCCTGCCACGTCCACGTACCATAGTAGGCATGGGTTCATTAGCCGCTGCCGTTGTACGAATCATATGCTCTTTGTAATGATTATTCTTTACCATATGATTGCTCAGTTCTTTAAGTGTTGGAAAAGCTTGATCACATACCTTGCAGGTTAATACTGCGCTTACTGTAGAATTTGAAGCAGCAGTGGCTGCTGCTGCTACACTAGGTGAAGCGTTCGAATGTCCTCTGCTACCGGAGTTATTATCTCTGGAACCCTTTTCATCGGAAGACTTCCATGAAATGATTTGTTCTTGTGATATTATGTTCGTGTAATGTTGAGTTTCTTGCATGTGACTTGTCATCTCAGCCAATGAACGAAAGCTTTGCCCGCACCACATACACTTCAATATTTGACGAGTCTGTTCCGCTCCCTTGCCTAGCCATACATCTTGTCCACGCACCAGCTTGCGTGGCAACGGCATAGTCTCTTTGATTAGCATGTTTAGATCAGATTTGTTGCCTGATGTCATTGCATTGCTGTTTCCATTTAGCGCGTTACCTTGCGAGATTGAGAGTCGCGAATGATGGGAGGAAGGTTGTGAGACGGCCTGATTGTTAACACTACCACTGCTTGTTGGACAATTGCTGGCGCTGCCGCTGCTGGTGCTGTTGCTATTATTTGTCGCGACGTTAGGAGGGATATTAACACCGCAATGTTGCGTTTCCTTCATGTGCGTGGTTAGCGAAGCTAATGTGGCAAAACTTTGTTTGCACCAAACACATTTGAAAACATCTCTCACAGCGTCTGCCCCCTTATTTAACCAATGAGATTGCCAAGCACTATGACGTCCATTTGTTGTTGTAGATGTATTTGCTGTTGTTGTGCTCGTGGCTATGGACGAACCAGCAGTTGAATGTCGTGATTGCATTTCATTTTCATTCGATGCTGCACCAATTCTTGTCATTTCAGTCATTTTCTCTAAAGCTTTGGTTGCTTCATTTGGCGATATTTTCGGTTTGTTATTCCAATCTAATGTAAGCGGCGCTTTCGGTGACATGCTAGCTGCTGCAACAGCTGCCAAGTAGGGATTAATTGGTGGCACCCATGTACTAGAGGAGGGTAACGTTTTATAATCGCTTGATCTTTGTATTTTATTTGTTGGCATGATCGGTGACTCGTCTTCATCAGATTGACGTTTACGTCTTGCATTTAATGATAAATCTAATGGACTATTCGCGTCATCTGCATCGACATCGTTGGTGTCGTTATCGCGTTCATTATCGTTTCTTTCTTCGTTACCGTCGTCATCGCTACCATTTGCGCCATCGGAATGTCGTCGTGATCTTTTTGTGCTAAAATCTAAAGCTGAGGCATCCGCTAAATCACCAGATGATGGCGGCGATGTAGTTTGTCGTGAGCTTGGTGAATGTGCTTGTGAAGCTTGTGTAGCTTGCTGCACTAATGTGGCAGCAGCTGCTAATGGGTTGGTAAGCAACAAATGATTCTGCTGTGCGGCCGCAGCAGCTGCATTTAGATAAGCAGCCATTGCAGCTGATTGTGGTGGCAGTAGTGCGGCAGCAGCTGCGGGTGCCAATGTTGCTGGCAACGGAAGACCCACTGGTGGTGTATTTGGTGTTGGTGTTTGCGCCGACGTACTACTACTTTCATTGCCTGAGCAATGCGATTCATTGGATGGGCATCGACCTTCAGGTGCATTTGAAACGGAATTATTAGATTCACGTGACTGGCAACGAGGACTAGCAAGTTCACTGCAATGAAATAAGAATAACACATTTAAAGTTAAAATGCGATGGCCACTAAGTCAATCGAAAGAGAAAAAGTTCATTTGCATAAAAGGCTACAAGGCTAACTGATAATGCATGCTTTGCTGGCGTAAGGCGTATGTTATTTGCATTCTGCATAAGAGTAAGAGTAAAGCAAAGTATGATAAAATTAATTAATTCTAAATCCTTAATAAAAGTACAGATTTAAGCGTGCGGGTTACGCTCTCAGAAAACGTATCTCGCGAATGTGAATCATTGCGATCGGTACTAGAACTTAAAAAAATTGCTTTACTCGACAAGATCCGATGAGCAATCTCAGCAATAATTTTGTGTCCCCAAATTTCACAAAACTACTTATTTTTGCATTTTTACCCTTTTGCACTGTACGTTAATATACAAAATTTTTCATTCCAATTGTAACATTGAAGTGCAAACACTTTTGGTTAGGTTAGCATTTCGAACTCATTCGGAGAGGAGTTGTCAAACTCCAAACAAGTCAAATGTGAGTATAGGAAAAGGAAAACGTTCAATAATCTTACGTGCTCAACTCAGTATATAATCAGTTGCGGATTTGCCGACGCTCGGAAGAAAAAGATAAGAAATCAATTTGAAGTTTGATAGGAGATCTTAAGAGAATTGTGTAAAGGGTTGTGATGGAAAAATCGAAAATCGGATAAATGCGGTATATGGTGGTTATAAACGCTACCAACGTCACAGGTAATTGTTTTTCGGAGAGATAACAGTACCACGTAAATAATAATATGTTAAGTTAGGGGAATACTGCGAGGTGATAGATCTATATTTTGACCTTTCGTTAATAGAAAGATTAATATCACTACACTTGGACACAATATTAGGTCACGTTCTACTATTACAAACATACCCTACACCCTTTGCCTTAATACGATTATTCATATAACGACTTCTCAAAATAAGTTGTTATGTGGGACTTGCTCGAAAAAGGGGTCCAATTGAAGCCGCTTTCTCTAAAATAACTCAAAAATTAGAGCCAGTAGAGTGAACACTAAACAACAAGATGAACAGACGGTGAGTCTATCTCAAATTCTTGTGGACATTGCATACATACGCACAACCTTAATATACCCTTGTGAGAAAAGTACAAAAGATGGGATAAAAATAACAATACCTGTTAAGGCTGCCATACTATCAACAAAGAATTATTAAATCGATTTTTATGCCTAAAACTTGTGCTTGATCAAGAGTGTTAAGAAAACCATAAGGGAGATTCTGACATTTTACAAACTATGTATATATATGACCAATATATGATGCTGACTCGATCTAACGATGTCCCTCATTCATTCCATCACTCCGCTTGTCTGTTTGTTCGATTGCGTGCGGTAAAAATAGACATTATCGTTTTCGAATCTGCCGAGCTCATTAGAAGTTGTTGAACGCAGTTTGCCTTTGAAAAAGGCCAAAACCGTCGAGGGGTATGACCATAACTACAACAAACTCGGAAACCATAAAATTTTTTGGTTTTTTCGCTTATCACTCGTACACTAGAGCAGGTGCAGCGATAAAAATTTCAACGTATGTTATAAAAATGATCCTATGGTAACTACATATAAAGAAAAAGAATCTCCCGGGTCCGTTCACCATTACAGAGTATGGAAATTTAATTTTCTCTCCTTTTTTTGTTTAGTGTTTTAATATAATATTATTGAATATGATTGTCTTACTTTTTTATAAAAAGTTGTAACGGCGAGCTGAGTTTAAATAGATGTTTTTAAAATTCATAAGAAATATAAAATAACAAAGCTGTGTGCTAAACACTTGCAAGAACTTGAAGTAAACAAATAGGTAGTGGTGAAGCGCAGGGTAAAGCTCTCTATAAGGGAATGGGATTCCACGGCCTAGTTTAGCTGGCATACCATAAACTGCAAGTTCTAGCAATACTCTTTTCGCTATGGGGCTTAGGATGGTATTCCCCTTATAAATGTAGACCAACGCCCATTGACCCTCCTACACTGAAAACTAGACGTGAGATGTGGATCATGTCTTTATTGTTGAATTGATTAAAGGTGTAAGCCCTGCTTCCCGTTTCTACGTTAGAGAATCTATTCTAGTGTGCCTCGTAGGCATTGTAAAGCAATCTACTTGTCACACTGCCGCACAAACTATCGTCTTCAGAACCCTTCCAGATTTCTTTACATCTAATATATATATATACTAATCTTTATTTGTTTGACCGCTGCTGGATTTTATACATGTAAAAAAGATGCTCTTCCACGGATACGCCGTTAGCATCCCTACTACTCCATACTCTGATTTGAGGCAGAGGCAACTTAACTGATTTTTATATAATTTTAATATGATTAAATGAAGCATATACTCGTTGTTATGCTTTTCCTCTTGCAGGTTATACAGCTGGTTCTCCTTTTCGACTCGCTGAACTCTTTCTATATCATTTTGCTCTACAATACTGTAGTCTGTTTAATCATCTCTATTACTTGTCGTTGCCTACTATTTTTTCCTTTTGGATCTGCTGCAATACTCTTCTTTTCATGGTCTAAGTTATTTCAGTAGCTGCTGATAATTCTTATATGTAGCTGAATAAATGAATAAATCTCTGAAACTACTTCGTGAGTATTCCTAATTATTATTTCGTTCGGTTTGGGGCATCCATGTTCGAGCCAAGGACCGATTTTATTCAAGCGTTAACTGGCGCAAACAATAAGAAAAGATTTGAGAACAAGTTTGTTCGCCTAGATCAAGTCGTAACTCCACTGTTCACGCTGATTCTGAAAATGTTTAGTATATGTAACATGTTTAATATATGCAACATATTTCTTAAGTTGGGAATAAAAGTTATATTTTTTTCGTATTAAGAATTCAATCCATTCGCTTATAGAAAGCATGGTCTTCTTAATATTCCAACGAAACGCGTATGAGTTGACCTGAATGACTGTTTAACTGATTTGCAATCGCGAAGCTTTACTTTCCTATTTCTCAATTCTTGCTCTTCCAAGTTCACATGCATATATATGTAAACGTATATATAAACATATATATATATATATATACATATATAAACATATATATATATAGACAATGTGACCATTCATTTGTGAATGTGGAAGTGTTGTGAGCATATTGAATATTTATACATATGCATAAAAAGTTAGCCCCTTGCGCCCCTCTCCCAATCACGCTTTGTTTCTTCTGTCTCATCCCTTTGTAAATTTCATACCAAGGCATGAAATTATTTGTGAAACACATTTGAACGGTGGCGGATAACAAAGTGATCCTTAATTAATGTGATAACAGACAGTTCTTACGATTACTTAAAAATTATAAGAGGATCAGTCTGGGTGTTTAAAACGAACATTCATTCATTCTGATAAATCTATATTTGAGGTAGAAAATAAATTGATATGATTTCTATTTATTCATGCAACATTTTCCCAAAAATTCTCAAAAAGTAGAGAAAATAAAAGTTTCCTATGGTTTGAATACTTTGAGCCTCTTCTTACTGCATTTAAGCACAAACATACTGCGCTCTAAATTTACAGCCAAAATTCTGGTGATTATTCATAAACGAAAACTATGTGTTTTGTATCTAATTTGATAATCAAGTCCATTAAAGTTTCCAAAATAAACTTTTGTCAAAAGACAAAGTAGTTAAATCATGACAAACATGGCTGTGTTAGAGCAACAGATAATCAGACTAATTCGCAAGCTGTATTGAGTACTCAATATTTGTTTTAGAGTGAGTGCCCAACAGCCCACTTGGTTCGCTTTTCTCTTGCAAGCATTTAAAACAATCCTCAGGCACTTGACACTGAGCTCTATGTTCTTTGAAAATAAATTTATTAAATTTACGAGAAAGGAGTTAAGTTAAATTAAATAATTGTAAAAATAAAACAGTGAACAGTGAACAATGATATTATTCACCTTGCACTCAATGCCTGGCGATAGATTTCCAGCATAACAGCCTCGTGCAGCATCATGATTTACATTTATTTATACACTCATGAGCACATAAAATAACTACACACATGGAAGTGCTTTAATAATAGGCGATGATAATGTATGTGTAGCGCTCAACTAAGAGCTCCCTAACATAAACAAGCACATATGCATACACACGTCTATCAATGTGACTTTTGTATCTTGCGAAAAGGGGTTAACAAACGAGCAAACGAACGCACACGCGGAAATTTAATGTACATACATACGCATAGGCACACACACAAACGCAAACAGAACGTACAAACATCGTCACGAACAATTGTAAACATAACATCGAATGGCTATATAATCAACAAGCGCTTAGTTTCAGAGACACTTGTTAAAGGAAAGCAAAAGTGTTTGGTTGGGAACTGTTTTTGTTTTGTTTTTTTGTTTTTTCTTTCTCCACAATCTTATTATTTGAAAATTGTTAAAGCGTTTTTTTTTTTTGATGAATTTGTTTTCAAGTTTTTTTTCTTTTCCGCTGTTGAAGTTCTTTACACTTTGGTCCTCATTGTTTGATTGTTAACAGCAAAACGCTGGCAGCTTTTCATACTGTAAATATCGATTTGCTTCGGGCTCAATATTTATTAGAGGGCTTTCAATCAAAAACATTCTCTTCCCGTTACATACATACGTATGTAGATAAACATCCACACCCGCACTGTCATATGCTCGTACACTTGTCAAATAAATCAAATGTCACAATGGTCAAATGCAGAAGCGTGAACATACGCACGCATGCAAGCATACACGCACAGGCAAACACAAATACGGACTTGACACTGCTGGCATTGCAATATTTTCATTATTATGTGAAATGTTTGCCAAGTGAAAAGCTGAAGAATTGCGAGAAAGAGAACGAAAGGCAAAACGAGATTGTTGTTGGGTTATATGACTGCTCTCTGCTTGTCTGTCATACATGGATTGCTGTTGTTCTTGACTGACTGATTGACTGACAAACTGACATTTATGTATGTTTGTCGTTAAGACATTTTATTAATAAATGACAAGTTTCTTAGAGTATTTTGGTAAAATTTTCTTTCCTTGTGCTTTCTATATCATTTCACCCTTTCTCGATGGCAGTGGATGAGTGAGTGAATGAGTGTTTTTCTCAGAATTTACTTATTTTTAATAATTAAGTTTTATTGTTGAGTTAGTAATTATTTTACTTTCTTTCTCAGTTCTCAGTTCTCTTTTTTTTTTTTTTTTTTTTTTTTTTTTTTTTTTTTTGATTTATTTATTATCTGGTATATTTCTTCAATACTGTTTCCTTTTTACCGTTTGATATGTTTTTTAAGGGTTTCTTTGTGAATATTTTTAATTATTCTTTATTATTATTATTATTATTATTATTATTATTTTCAAGTAAAACTAAATCAACAAATAAATCACAGCATTTTTTTTTTATTATTATTTATTTACTTATTTATTGAATTATTTTAAATAATTTTTGTTTACAACTTTTTTTTTGATGACTAGTTGAGAGAAAAAATTCAAAGTTTTTTGAAAACTTTTTTTTTTTCTTATTCCTAAATACGTATTTATTTGTATTTTATTTTGTGTTCAGAGATTGTATTATGTTTTTGCGTGTTATTGATAAAGTGTCGCCATAACAAAGTCTCATTAGCGACTAAAGTGAAAATTGGTTTTCCGTTAACCATAAGCTAGCCTGTCTAAACAATGCAACGAACGCACACATGCACGAATAAAACGAAGCAGACAATAATGCGTATGTGCATGTTTGTCGGCATGGTTGGCCGCTGTGTATATATTTTCGTCGAACTATTTGTTGTAATACATATCACATAACACTGCGCAGTAAAGCATGCATGCGTATATTTACACACTACACATCAAATGTAATAAATTGCACTTTTTTCTTTCTTTTTTTTACTTTGTATATTTTTCATTTCATGTTTAAGCTTTTGAGTAACTATGACGCTTGACGACGTCTTGTCTTGCCTTGTGTGTTTGCAAAGGCAAATTCATCAAAATGATTGACTCTTTTAATTTTTGCACAGGCTTAAATACATTTTTAATAACGGAATTATGCTTTTCTTTTTTGTTGCATTTACACTTTTATAACTGCGAAGTATACACTTTATAACCATAGGTCAAAAGCAACAACAATTGAATAATAATAATAATAACAATAATAAAATAATTCGACATGATTTCGTTGAAGCGTTATGTTGTCGACTAAAACATCTTTTTGACACTGACAACGTTGAGAGCTGACAGCCCACAAAACACACAACAATCACGACAGAAAAACTATAACATAACAGTAGAAATAAAATAACTACAGCAATAACAACAACTATAGACACTACACAACGTACCAACAAAAACAAAAATTGAAGAAAAAAATACTCTGTGCAAACATTGAAACCATCATCATATAAAATAATGAAGGAGATATAGGAGTATATGTATAATGCAAAGAACAACAACAGCGTAGAAACGAAATCCTGCATGCAATGCATATGTGTTTATTAAATAAAAAGGCTCTTTGCACTCTTATCTACGGACGAAAACCGATGTGAAAAGAGTCTGACAGCAAGAGAGAAAGAGGGAGAGAGTGAGAGAAAGAGGAAGAGAGCGTTTACCCGTATAAATATAATATTGTTGGCAGAAATGAAAAATGAGCGTTCGGTTTCCCTCCACAATATATTGATAAATGCTTTTGTTTCGTCTGTAATTAAACTCAACGTTTTGAAAAAAAAAAACAGTAAAGCGCATGCTCCTGCTTTAGATGCTCTTAACTAAAAGACTTTATGTTAATTTCTTTTTTATTTTTAGTTTTATAATTAATTAAAATTTTTAAAATTACTTTTAAATAATTTATTTAAAATTATGTCTATTTTTGTAAAATTGAATGTGTTTTTAAAATTTTTTATCAATTTCTCATAAAAGAAGAAACACATGCGCGCTTTGGCGTATAAAAACACACACGACTCTCTGTTTTGATTTATTGTTTTGATTGAAGGCAACAAATAAACCAAAACATCAAAACGAAAGTAGAAAAAAGTATTTCCATATTGTATTGAAAGAGAGCTAACGTTTCCCGAGGAGATTGAACGCAAAAGAGAGCTCGTAAATATAGTATAGTATGTGGGGGGTTACTTTAAATGTCCAATAGCAACAAATTTTATAGGTATCAAGTCGTTATTAAGCGAGAGCTTTATTATCTGAAAGCTTTGCTTATCTCACTTAACAAAGATTTATTAGGAAATTTCTCATAAAATTGCTATCAACAACAACGCTATTTAATCACACTCTTACAGAAATCATTTACTCTTGTTAAGCAGGTGTTTGTGCTGAAATAGTCGTGTGTCTCTCAACACATGTACGTGTTTTCTCTCTTTTTTAGAAATTTATTGTAATTTATGTTTATATTATTGTAGTAACGCTTTCTGTTATTAGAGGGCAGAGTGGTTAGAGATTTGATGGAGTCGCTGTTAAACGTTTTTACATACTGTTGCTTACGTATGATTGTGCTGTAATGTCTGTTACTACTAAATCAAGGTTATTTATGCTTTTTATGCACATAAGAAAGATTTTAAATCCTTGGCGAAAGAAAAACCATTCATATAGAGAGCTGTTAACTAAATTTAAAATTTTTTTAAGTTGGTTCTCGCTCGTAAAGAGGATATGCCAAATGTGATAGTGGTTTAGAAGAAAGAAACGTTTTGTTAGTTAATGTTATGAAATTCAATATAAATATGTTTGTCTGTTCGTCTACGTCTGTCTACGTCTTGCTTGCTTTCTGCATTAGGACTTATTTATGCGAAATTTTAAAACTTTAGAGTCAGTTTGATAATATATAAGAATTAAGTAAATATATTCTTCTTTGAAAGTATCCTCTTCATCTCATTTTATGTAAACATTGTTCAAATTTCAGGCAAATTTCGACCCCGTTGCTTATACAAGAACCTCCAGAAAATATAACTACATTTTTTTATTAAAAATACATATTGAAATACATACTAAACGTAAGTAACAATATTTATTTCTAGTTTTAATCTCTGCTGGAAGTCTAGTCTGGCCTCAAATCTCTTCGATTACTCTAACATAAATAAGTTTATTGAAAATCTACGCATGATTAAACTTGCCAACAAAAACTCGCACGGCTATTATAGAGCTACCTGTTGAACGTCAGTTATGCATCGTTTACGGTCATTTATTAACGACAACAGCGCAAGAGGCAATTATTTTCAAGATTGTCCTAATTTTTGACTAAGCACTTTAATTGCTTGCACGTATATAAATTAGATTCGTAAGATTGTAAGTATGCATCAAGATTGTGCAGTGACATTGCAGATTTCTCCGTCGACATTTCCTAAATTTACAACTGATAAATAGATTGGCGAACGGCTTAAGGTAGGAACTGCTAAATAAACACACAGATTCTCTGAAAATAGGCTTTCTAAGAACTCTCTTAAACATTTTTGTTGAAATCTGACGCTTTATTTTTACGGTCATTAGGTATTATGGAGCATATGCTATCTATCTTCAAGTTATGTGTGCAAACAAGTAAGTCGGTTTCGTATTTTCAAATTCTTCAAATCGATATACATATTAATGAATAAGAAGGAGACGTTTCCAAATCGATTCGACAATCACTGGTCATTTGTGCTGTTTTAATTATTATTTTCATTCTTTTTCTTTATGCACCGCAAGTCTTGTAATTTTCTTCTATTATACTCTCTTCTTTTTTTTTTTTTTTTGTTTTCATATGTAACTTATACACTAAGCGTTACCCAATTGGTGTCATGAATTCTCTTGTTTGCATTCCTTCTGCACATTCGCTTGTCTATCTCCCCGGGCTAAAGCAACTATTATCTTGAACCTTGTTTTCCACATTAATTAATAAAGGATTGCGGTGCGCACTATAGTAGTAACTGATTTCAAAACTTGGTACAGATATTTCTCAGGATCAGCGAAAATACCTAATAGATTCGGCTATCGAAGATGCCTCCTTCGAATAATTGCAGTTACCTACTTTTTAACTATATATTTAATATAACGATTCACGCAATAGGAGTATCCATTACTTTTCAGTAATAACTTACGTTATTGCTGTTCATATGTTCAAACAACGCAAAATATTGTTATATAAAATTCTTTCTGTAGCATGTCCGTCGGAGTATTTCTTAATTAAAGTCGGGTTTATTTTGCAGGGTTTTGTCGGGTTTTGTTTACGAAAAATTATTTACAGAGTGAAAGTAATTAGGCGATCATTACCTCACAACACTTCACATGGGCATTATTCATACAAATTCCTAATTGGATTAAGAAAATATTTTGATGCGGTTTAGATTTAGCACGTTTTATAAGTTTTAAATGCACATTTTTAGCTATTAAGGACGTGGCAGAGGCAAATCACAAATTCATTTTTACAATTTACCAGATCATCCCTATTGTCAGTCTGATAGCAAGCAAATTAGACCTTTGCTGATATGCTAATTAGAAGAGATGTTGGTACCAAGTTTGTATGCATGTACGCAACAACCAGAATAGTCTAAGAAAGACCACTCTTACATTAAACCGAACTATTCCGAATCATTTTATTGACCGATTTAAGTATGTCTACCCATCCGTACGTTTAACTCTCTTCGTTTTTCTGTGTTCACATTTGATATACATATGTAAATATATATATAAATTTCACCAAAATATCTTAAAAACTGCTGGGCCATGGCCTACCATGAAATATCCTACACCATATTCATAGGGCGATTTCTTAAATTAAGGCAATATATGGGAAGTAGTAAGAATAGGTGTCCGATCCATTTTTAATAGGGTTCGTCTTTGTACACCAACTTGTAACAGTCGGTTGAACACAAGAAAACAAGATAGACAGAGGGACAGATAGACTTATATAATAACACAAATATAATAAAAGGTAGCCCTATCTCAAGTTCTTCTGGATGTTGTATACATCCACCTGAACTTAATATACTCTTGTACCACAATTGGAGTATAATGAAGTGGTCAATCTTGTCAGACTGCGAATGCGACTATTGTGACCATTTTTTGTGAACTGAAATATTACGACAATAGAGATCACACAAGCAAACAAGCATAAATCGGCTGAGAATCCTACACTGATAAAAATTGTATTCCCTTTATGAAGTTCTTTGCCTATTATAATTGCACATCTCTACATTTATAAATATAAAAACTCTCCTTCTATTGTAGAATCAAAAATCATACATAACCAAATCAGTTATAATCAACTTTTTATCAAAGTTGAAGAATATAAAATAAAAATAAAAAAAAATAAATAAAACATTTAGAAATTTACACGGGCAACAGTTGAGTTAGAGAAAAGAAGAATGAACCAAACATACACACACAATATCCGTTCCACACAATTGTAAATATTGGACTGTCAGTAGCAATTAATGCTTGAGGTGCAATATTTTATAAACTCAAACTGAACAAAACAAAATATTATAGTTTTGACTTTTGACATTTGCAAATAAAAATGTACTTAATGAAGGAGAAATTTAGTTACGAAAAGGTTTCAAGTCCGACAGGACGGAAAAAAAGAACCTCGAACTTGAGACAGCTAATCGACATCATTTGGTTTATATGCAAAATTGTTGTTACTAAGCAACAATTTAAGGCTTAATTAATCTGTCTCTCTTTCTATCTAAACAATTAGTAGAGCACATCCACACCTACAAAAATTTGTAGATTTTGTTCCTTTCCTCCAGAAAGGAAAACGAAAAAATACTAAGTAAGTAAATAGCATAACATAGAAAGAGCTGTTGTGTGGAATAATTTTCTCAGTCAATTTTCAGTTTTTAAAAAAAAAGTCGGATAAATTCTTCTTATATTATCTTGCAATACTACATGCAACGCACATCATCCTACATCGTTATAACATCGAAATATAAATCAACAAGAATTTTTGTAGTAGGCAAACGCAGAAACAAGTTGCCTTATGCCTGCACAGTTGGCTACTCACATACGAAAATTATCACATGTACAAACTCATTCAGAGCAAATCTCTCTTTCCAAATGCAACAATTGTTTGTTGTTTCTACAAGCAAAAGTCAAAACATAAAATATAAAAGTCCACTATAAGGTTCGCGTATGTCTCTGCGCTAAATATATAATGGGAAAAAAAAATGTATTCGAGTCTGTTTTCTTCTTTCCATTAAACACACACGCATACGGAGTCAAGGAAACTTCACCTGAGTGAAGGCAGAAAGCAAAACGGGCCTAAACACTCGTGCAATCAACAATTACTGTTGTGCGATTTTCTGCATTTTGTTTTCACTAGCATTTTTTTTCACTTTTTTTCCTGACGTCACTGAATCATTTATATGTCCATGCGTACATGTCACGTGTGGCGGCAAAGGCAGATGTACTTTCTTTCCTTTTTATCGGAAAATTTTCATAACATTTTTCCTTTTCTTTAAGATATGTTTGCTGAAAGGCACACACATACGTATCCATATAAACATACGTTCATGCATGTATGCACACATATCTACATATATTTATGTGCGTATATGTATGTATAAATTTGTAACAAAACAGAAATATTTATGGGAAGCATAAATTGTAAAATGTGAGTGATATATTTTGCCAAGGGAGCGATAAGGGTTGATTTGGTTTTTTCCAATTTTTGTCTTCTTCCTCGTCTTAAATCGCTTGAATGGGAAAGTCACAATGTCTTAACGTTGTAACTAGATTTTCACTTTCGAATAACAATTACTTATCAGAATTCCTGTGATCTGTCAATATTTAGTCCTTTTACTTGTTGTTAGCAATATCAAATCCTCATGAAGTGACGTCATCCGTTCTATGCAATTGTAGACGTGAGTAACAGTTCCGCAAACACGCACTCGATGTTCCGAACGTGTGCTAGTGATCAGCTTATTTATATATATATATACATATATGTGTTTATAAACATATACCTATATGTAGATATGTACACACGTAATATGCGTATATAAATTGGACACGATAACGATTCGAATTTAGATATACCGATCGACATAACGGTTTATTTATATATGCATATATATTCGGAGCATTATCATGTTACCGCTAGTCTATAAGTTATCAGACTATCAGCATTATTTTTATGAATGCTAATGATATCTTAAAGAACTGGGTAGCCAACCAATTGAATACGCTGATGACAATACGCATTATAAATGGCATAACAAAAGCAAGGCCACTTCATTGCGTCATTCAACCTGAATTTTAGTGCAAAACACAGATCGAAGATTCATTCCAAAAATGGATCAAATCGAGTTGTTGGTCAGTATCTACAATGATAAACTGGTATTAGACATATGCCATTTTCGTATCTAACTGAATGTAGAGTATTTTTCCTCGTTCGCTGAGGCGGCGATTCTTAACAAATAATATATTTATACGCAAAAATTTGCGCTTAATACGTTTTAGTTAACAATTTTCTCGCATGAGAATTTCTTGTTGTGACATAAACGTAATATATATCAAGTATTTTGAATAAAGAGATATTTTTTTTTATCACAGAAAAGAAAGAAAAAAGTGTAAATAAATAAATAAAAAGAATATTAAAACTTATGTTGGGCGCTTTGGGTGTTTTTAAAATTTAGTACATGTGAGATTATTTAACTCCAAAGCACGCATACATATTTATTTATAAACACAAACTCTACTCAGCACTTTCAATAACTTGGTCATATGATTCATATTCAAACAGATATGCCGCGGAAGGCGTAAGTCACAAATAGGCATTTCGTCAGTTTGTTTGGAGTTCTTTGTCCGTCTCTTTACTGAGTGGATAGCATACCCTTCAAATACAAGGGTGGCAATTCAAATCGAAATCGAAAATCAAGGTTTTATAATAAATTAAGACAAAAATATAATTTTATACCGACGAAATCCAATGACTGACAGCCTTCATAAGATTCGTAATTATGAAATTGGTTGATGAAATTTTGAATTGGTATAGTCACGTCCGTTCATTCGGTCGTATATCTGTCAAGCGAAAAAATTCCTGTAACTTGCCTGAAAACTGAATCAAGGTTGCAACAAAATGGCGTATTTCACTAACAATCTGCAGCCTATAATAGTTATTGATCTGAAGCATAGTTTAAATATCTATTACAACCATCTTGCACTGGTGCAGACCAAATCCATTTACTGCCTCTTAATTTTGGCTTTTCGAGATTTATGTCAAGCGAAGTCTAAACATTTTTTTGCTTTTACAATTCCAATGTTTTCCGAAAATTATGTAAAAACCATTTTCCTTAGTTTGTCCTCTAAAAAGAATAGTTAAAAGTGTAGCAAAGCTTGAAATTTTCAGAACAATTTTTTAGGGAAGGCAAATTTGGCTTAACATATTTGGCATAAAGAGCATGATAAGGCATGGAGAGTGTTACAAATTCGGGTTTATGCTGACATTAGTTTAAGCTTTTTTTTTTTCTTTTATTTAAAGAACAGAAAGACATATAAATATATATGACTGAAATGTTAAAATATTTTTAGCATATATCTGTAGCTTGTGTCGTGTAAGTTCATGCCAATGCAAAACACATAACACTAAATTTTGCTGTTTTTGCTATTGTTGTTGCTTATTATTATTATTATTATTATTATTATTATTATTATTATTATTATTTTTATAACTCACGTTCTTCCCTTCTTTCATACTGTATTGCTTTGCTTGCCATAATATTTATGGGTGGTGTTGGTGTTTTGTTTGCATTGGTAATGCAGTGTGAAATGTGTTATATAATGTCTTCTTATTCCTCTTTTTTTATTTTGCTTATTTTCATATTTTCATTTTTAATGTGGTCTACGCAACTTATATTTCGTTTGGCTGAGTGTGTGTATATGCGTTATGTTATTCACTTCCATATTCTCTCTTTTTATGTCTCGTTTTTCTTTTTGTTTTTGCATATCATAATTTTTAACGGTAATTGCCGACCATGCATTTATTCTCAGTTTTGACGACTTAATGTTTGATTATAATAATTTGTTGTTGCTTTTTTTACCTCGCACTAGCTTTGGTATAGGGGCATGTTAAGTTTAGCCTTATATATGTAATAACTAAAGGGACTTAAGGTAGATCCACTTTTCATTAAACTGATCGACACAGAATTTAACATTGCCTATGCGTTTAATGTATTTCAATGTGTTTTTGTGTTTTCGCAAATTTATAAAGAATAACAAGATGCTTGACCGGAACATATGCCTGTGTGCTGCGCTAGAAGAGCTCCCATGAAAAATATGCTTTTACATCGAAACAAGACAGTTTATAGTGTTTTATCATGAAAGTAAATAAAGATTTGTATTAGATGAAGCGATGTAAGGTGAGAAATGATCAGTCTTGGCCGACTATAATGCTTTTACTTCTTTTTTTTGTGTTGTTTGTTTATGTATGTACGTGCTTGCTTTCTCTCCCGTTTGCGTATGGGTATAATAAAATACATAAATTTTTATGAGTGGATGTATATTGTAGAGTAACAAAAGTCCTTAATAAGAACAGCATTAGGAACGTCAGACTACTAAAGATTGCCCACTTAATTTATTAATCCAGTAGATACGGGGTTATATAGTTGAGCGTATGTTTATTGTTGGGAATGATTCGTTTCTTGTTGGGTGATAAGGGAGCCAAGGGGTTGTGGTCTGAGAAGGGACTAGCCAAAGACTTTTGAGCAACAGATCCACGAAATTTATTTTCAAGACTTGGTGATGATTAGCTCAATTCCACACTAAGCTTAACCGCTCTGTCCGGTAGTTATAAATCAATCTGAATATTGATCTATGTGTCATAACATCTCAGTGTTTATGACCAAATCTTTCCTTCAACTCTAATTATTTCCAGTTTATTAATGTAAACATTTAATTTTTTTACTCATCTAACCCAATTGCCACAGAGACGATGCAGTTCTTCTTTTGTGAAAGACTTTTCAAGAGTTTTTGATTACTTCTGCGTATATTTGATAACCGATTCTATTATATAATACAAACACGTTATAAAATACGATTAACTAAAAGACATAAACAATTAATTAAAACAGCAGAGATTTGTTCGGACAGCGAAGGTGATAGAAAGTCAAAAGACTGCAAATAGAAAGCATATTGTGTTAGCGATAGAAATGCAACATCACAAAAAGCGCATTTTATGTTCCAATATACAAATAACAAATTTCATAAATAGAATTGTAGAGGTATATATATGTAAAATATTAAAGGTACTTATAGGCGAATGCTGATTACGTAATTCGAAGTTTTGTATTCGGAACATCTAATTCTATAGGCATGTCGCAACCATGTGGAGAACACGATGTCAATAAAATCTAATTTTATTAAAATGACTAGACTGAACATTTAGCTCACCTTGTTCAGAAAGTGGAGCCAATAGTATTAGTCGTTTATGCTCATTTTCCTTTGCTTCTAGAATTGATTTCTAGACTCTAAATAAGTCATAACAATAATAATAATAATAATAATAATTGAAAATTGATTAATGAGATCTTCGTGATATTGCTAAGGATACGGCTGATAATATATCTCGTTCTGTGATATGTGTAAAACATTTATGTTAAACTTTTTGAGTGTAACAATAGCGTAAAGGGTAACAGCGTAAAAAAGGGCTTCCCTGGCAATTTTTTTTTGCATGGTAAAATGGACAATGTTATCAGTTTTAAAATGAATAGCATTTAAAATTAAAAAACACTACGTCTGAAAAGTATTATAGAATTGCGGCTCTGCAGCAAACAGCTTACCTGGTCCAAATTTGAATAGAAAAAAAAATCCTCTAGTCTACATCCCTATACTCAGATAAAGACGTAGGACTGTTGAGAAATATTGATTTTTATATCAATAGCGCTTTGTTTTTAAATGGAAAAGCGCAATTTTAGGTCGAAACACTGTTTTACTGCAACACTATAGTGGGACACGGCGCATCATCAAACGTTCTACATTACTTCGCTGAAAACTATTTACTTTCGTAACGACTTTCGAAAATATGCCGCTATAGGAGACGTGGTAGTAAAAGTGGTCCGATCCAAAACACGTCGGTGTACCAAATAACATGAAAATATCTCAAAATTTGCGACTGGTAGGTTAAACCCAAGAAAACAAGCCGAACAAATGCACAGACAAGCTTAGAATCACCTGGTGAATCGATCACTATTGTAAAAAGTGGAACCATTTCAGGTGCTCTTAGATGCTGCATATCTCCGCATAAGATACTGTAAAAAATTTGAATGAAAAAGATGAACATTGTGTGAGTCATGCTGTCGTTTTTGAAACATACTGTTACGTCCTAAGAATCAAAATGTCTAGACTATTCAAAATTTCACCACGCCTTCATTGGCCACTTTATGTCACTCTTGACTATCTAAGATATCACACACTTAAACTTATGAAAAAGAGAAAGAATTGATTTTCTGAGAAATATACAGTGCCCTTACTCGTTAAAGCAGCTAAAATACTTAGGATGAGGGAACAGGATTATCTGAGGTATAGCGCTTATCTCTATTAGACCTCCAACCGAAGATATGAAGGATAATACTTGTAAAGTATATAAAAATCTGGTAATCAGAGAACAACATCATCGATTTTACTTCTGCGAAAGTTGCTCACAACCCACAAATCTTTTACTTCAGTTTTTATTTTCCACTTGAAAGGGTCTACGTGATGTCATTTGAAAAACTTTCATTGAAGCGAGAAACTCTCTCTATGATAAATTATATAAAATTTAATTAACAATTCTGATGTAAAGTAAAAACGATATACAGAAGAGACTTTTTTCACTTATTTTACTAATCTTAGCTGTCAAAACTGACTCAAGTTATACCAAACAGTTTTTTAAAAATCTTCATTTCGAGGCATGTTTTTCCTTTACCATCTTTGTAAACTTTAAATTTCACATTTTTGTTGTTCTATGTCCAGCAATTAAATGGAATTTGTGCTCCAACAAAAGGCATTAAAAAAAAAAAAAGAACAAGAAGAAAAACGCCAGCTGTCAGTCAAAAGCGTAAAAAAGGTGTCAGAAATACTTTGACATTCAGAGCGATAATAATGTCATTCGTCTAAGCGTTGCATTCATACGTCGTAACGTGTGAATGGATGAATGTTTTGTAAAGTATGCACAATTTTTGACAGCAATACTGAAAAGAAGGATTGCCGCTTTTTCTTGTTGTTGTTGTTGTGTTTGCTTTTGTCGTTGTTGTTGGCTTTGTTGCTACGAGTTATGCTTTCGAGTGGTGCAACGACAAATCGAGAGAGAGTGGACATGACAGTTATATGGAGCGTTAGGAAATGCTAAACCCAAAAAAAGGTTCCAAAGCGTACATGCAATAATAAAAATAAACAGAAATGTAATCGTCATAGAACGAATTTTGGATACCCATTATTTATATATATATTAATAAATTTTTGACGTTTAGTTAATTTTAAATCGTTTTGCCTTGGTTGGTATGGCGTTGTTTTTGGGGAAATGGATTGATATGCATTCAACCGTTTGATTTGCTTCGACAATTAGTTGAGTCACCCAGCCTTAGGAGTAGTTTAGAAAAATATTTTCTCAATCCATCAACTGGTAATTCAATCTACTGTTAGTAAGCGAACCGTACTTTAAAATAATGGTTTTTTCTGATTAACATCCAACTCAGATCGATTAAAAGTGCATCGCCTAACTCGCCAGACTTAGCTACCCAAGTTAACTTGATTGTCTTTGCCGTGTACTAGAACGTATTTAACGTGTCAAATTCCATTGTAATCGGCACTTTACCTCACCGATCTTTTGATGATTTTTATTTTGCGTATTTGCCGTAAGCGCTCTTGTACTAATAAATCGTTTCTTAATAAGTAGGCAAGAACCTTCGCTTTATAACGATAGTTTCCACGATAGCCTCCTACTCCGTATGCTTTCCTGATAATCTAAAATTTTTTTAGGGAATCTAAGTCCTAACAAATGGTTTCAAATCGCTGCTTATGTAGCATAAGTGGGTGAATCAGCTTTTGCGTTTCGTAGACTGTTGCGGTTGCTCATATACACTTTGACAAGTACACGTTTCGCGATTATATATACATATAATAGATCTCAAAAAATTTGGTCTTTTATGACGTATAACTTGGTTTCTTTTTTCGTTTTTTTTTTTTTGTCGAAATTTTTATCTTCACTCCACTCTTCAAAACCAATTCAAAGGTCGTATTGCTTACGATTGTGGCTCTACAGCTTTGCGGTAGATTGACTGGAATAAAAAAAAAATTGTATTATGGTGTTATTTTTTCAAATTTTTTGTGGGTAATAACGCCTGTAGGTTGATTGAAAACAAACCGCAATCGCACACATGCACTGTAGATACATTCGCGCGCATGCAAATCGAAAAAGTTGCAAAATTCTCTGACAATCGATTGCATGACAATTGTCATTTAAAGCCATGTTAAACCAGCCAAACTGTCAAAAAAGATTTACGTATGATTTGGTAGAGTAGCTGTTAGGGATTCGTTGTTGTTTTAAAGCGTTCTCCACAATTTTTTTTGCTTTTAAGTGATGGATAAATAAGCACAAAGAAATAAGAAAAACAAAACAAGGAAAGCATTCAAAAAGATAAGAAGTAAAGTAAAGATTTCGAAAATAACGTAAGTACTGCGAGCAAAACATGTCTAGAATTTTCTATAGTTTTTCTTAGACCATTCTTATTTTTCCCCTTTTTTTTCTCTATGTGAAATCAGCCCGGCCATAAGAAGCAGCAGAAAATAGGAAATGTATGTACATTCCTGTAAAAACCCATAAAGGTGCGTAATTGCTGGCTGCGCACAAGTATCGGAAAAACATTAAAATTGTGCACAAAAGAAAAGACGAAATTTTACTGTATACAATACCATACTACTACTACTACTACTACTACGACTACTACTACTACTGCACTGTACATCATATACTACTGCTATTACTATGCTGCTAATGCTGCTTTATTAAGTGGTGCACACAAGTATACACGCTAGCTTTGATAAGTGTATATACTTCAACGTGATAAGAAGGCTTCGAATTTCTGCGTCTTCGTTTTATGTAAGTGAAGCTGGCGCTAGACTTTATGGTTAATTGACTTTAGGGGGCTAATAAGTTGCATCCTACCAATATACGGAATGTCCAGAATTTCCATATCGCTATGGCTATTTTCTACATAGCTCCGTCTCAATACCTCTCTGCAGTGTTCGATGCTCCTTTCAGCTCTTTTTTACTCGCAGTTTGCCTTTAAACGTACGAAATAAGAGTAGCTGCAAACCTAAACTGGGTAACACAAGCTTCGGGAACAACTCATTTTCTGATTTATTAAATTTTATGAATATTAGGTTAGTGTGCAATCTTTGGTTTTTGTTTATCTCGTTTAAATCATCAAACAAAAATTGCGAAATAAGTTCTGTTTTGCTAGTTTTTCTTTGTAAATTCTTTCGGTGCATATAGCTCAACATGTACCTTGAAAAATACTATCTAAACTTTACGTTCGTTGGCCGGGATGGAGCTTTAGACAGGCGAGGCTGTGGTACGCTTCGGAGGTCACAGAGCCATCAAAATTCTCATCACTTAGCTGTGCCCGCTAC
The DNA here is from genome assembly GCF_014805625.2 of Glossina fuscipes. NCBI lineage: Eukaryota > Metazoa > Arthropoda > Insecta > Diptera > Glossinidae > Glossina > Glossina fuscipes. The sequence continues at coordinate 3,102,245 of NW_023998464.1, read as the reverse complement.
TGGCTAAACGACTATTGGCAATTTTTATTTATAAACGATCGGTGTTTCTTTTGAACTCTGGGAGGAGCATCCGAAGATAGCTGTCCATCTCGTATATGAACGACATCAAACAGCTGTATCTGTCTAGCCAGTTCTGATGGTGCCGTGAAGTAGTAGCAGGCTGTGGTTGGATGTGTGCTGTACTGTGTTTATGTACTTCTTCTGATTTATATATCCTCGAGAAAGGGCAGTGTTCTGAATATTTGGCCGACACATATGAAAATACTAAAGGGAAGTGAGGCTTCGGCTGCGTACGGTTGGAGCTCGCCCAAAGCTATATAGACTAACTTATAATCGAAACAATAGGTATACACGGTGGTCAGGCTGTGCCGAAGAAGATTGTTGTGGCGTTCCTCATAATCTATGAGCTGAATTTGTTTTTATGAACTCTACTAGGAATCGACAGGGTTCAATACCTTTGATTAGATGTAGCTGTTTTGAGAAATCCTTTTTGGTTCGTGTAGCGCGGTGCTTGAACTATTTACCATTTGACCTAACTGTAGACTGTGAGCGATAAACCTTTATTTATTTATTTTTTTTTTATAGAGCTAGTTTATGTATTATTGTTTATGAATTATTGCTTAATGAAAGAGATATGCACTTTAATTACTGCCTTCGTGCTTATTGAATTTTTGCTCTCTTTTGTTGAAGTTTGGATTACTATTATTTTTATATACCTAGTGTTAAGTTAAAATTTTAACGATTCAGTACGAATTGTACTGCGTATTACCTGTAGTGGCTTCAATACGTTAAACTGGCTCTTGAAGGGCTTTGGATTGCTTTTTGAATGCATATAAATAAAATAAATAATAAATGTTGCAACCGTCTTGTGTAAAGCTTTCTCAGGACAGGTGTTTCTCATAAATTGTATTGCCTTCTTCCTTCTTTTGCCACTACTTATAAAAGTTGCCCCAGGCTATATCGTGATATTGACGGAAACGAACCGAACTAATAGGAAAAAAAAGAGAAAGTTTCGCTTAGCATTCCGGTGAGTTTTCGAATTCTTAAGTACCACACATCAGATTTGAAATTAAATCCAATCTTTTTGTAAACTACAAAAGCAAGCATCCCTTGGAAAAGATAGTGGATTGTATCACTAATAAGTTGTGACATCTACGAGACGTTGGTGTAATATTTCAAATAAGTCGCCGATTGTCAAGATCGTGCAAGTTATCTGATTTGAATTAGCTGGCAGTGAGAGTCAACCGCTGCATTATACTTTCATTAAGATGCAGAATGGAATCTAATTCATTTTGATTTGAATTTGCTTGAGATTATTGTTTTTCGATTGTCATCATTTTGTATAAATTGACTTCAGATCGAATTCAGTTTTTCCGGATCGTTCTGACTTAATAAACAATCATCATGCACATCAAGAATGCACTGCATATAGAGTACATATCAATCTAAAGCCATTATAACGTTCATTTAACAACTACTATGCAAACTATTAAGTCATAAATAAAGTTTACACAATCATTTTAGAATCAACAACAGCATCTACATCACCGTTAGCAGCATCATCATCATTACCATCGTCATCATCAGCAGCAGCATCAGTATCAGTAACGTCACCAGTACTAGGCAACAATGCATGTAAATCTTAAACTAGATTAGAACCACTAAACAAAACAAATACACAGTATAAAACCCATAAATAACTGTAAAATTACTCAAAAACATGCATACACAGAAGAAGATGTCTATATGCATTTATGTATACATACATACATACATACATACATACATAAATATGTATATGTAAAAAATGAAAGAATATGAATATGAAAGTAACTCTTAACAAGAGAAATTAACATCAATCTACACGTTTAATGACATAAGAGTGACAAACACATGCATAAACGAAACGAAAAAGATTCCAACACAAAAGCACACCATACGCCAAACTCAAAGCAGCTAAAGTAGAGTGAAGACTATTAGCACATACACTGCATACATTATATACATACAAACAAATGCGAACAATTAAATAACATTCATCACACACCAATCTAAACTAGAATACTATCACAGATGAAAGATGAAAGCTAACCGAATGTTATGGTTAAGAGGAAAACAAAAGAAGGCATGAGACTGCATTGTAATGCGATTAATGAAAGAAAGAAGCGAATAAATGCTCTTCTCGCATACGCCAGTTAGATCACAAATTATACCTACATATGAAATATATCGAAACGAATGGATCGTTTGCGTGAATTATAAGGCTAGAGAGATGACGATGCAAATGGGGGTGAGGAAGTGAAAAACAGAACATATGAATGTCAAGTCAAATAGTTTAACAGTTAGCATAACATTTGGTTTGTTCGAGAGTGATGAATGCACCGCAAAAACAACAAGGCAAAAACATCTCAACATGATGACATAAAAAACCAAACGAAAACTAAACCCACATGTGATAACGGATAGAGCGCACGATAGAGTACACGAGTGTATGAAGTTTGGAAAACCTAGACTAGTTTGAGTTGTTGTTGATATGTGTGGACATAGCTTTTTACAGGGCAGAGAAAAACAAAAAAAAAAAAAAAAAGAAAAAAGGAACAAAAGCAAAGTTAGAAAACAACAACAGTAAGCAATTAATTTCATCACTTACCATATGGTCATAGAAGTTCTCAATGGCTTTGAGTCGCTCTTATGCCGGCTTTGCTGCTGTCTCTGCTGATGCTGTTGATATTTTGAAACGGATATGTCACTTTGAGTGCTGTTCTTCAATGTATGACTATGGTGTGGTGATAACGTCTGTTCTGTTGAAGAACTCTGATGAATTTCACACATTTTGATTTTTCTTCTTCTTTTTTGTTTTTTTGTTTTTTTGCTTTGTTATGATTTTCACAACTTCCATGTATATGTATATGGCAGTTATTCTATTCTTTCATCTTCTTTACGTTAGAAGTTAGTAGTGTCATCACTTACTGATGTTATTGCAATTGCTGTATTAGACAGACACTTTATGATGATAATTGTTGCGGTTGCTCCACAATACATTGACACGATGTTAACAGCAATATTGTTACTTAGTTGATTCATTTTTTTTTTTTTCTTTTTAGAGGATATTGTGTAAAGTCGATGATTGTTATTTGTTGAATGCTACCACATCATATAACGCAATTATTATCAATCGTTGTCGTCATCTGTATGTCGATCTCGCTATCAATAACCATTCACTTTACCTTTGTTAGCTACAAACGTATGGGCCTTGGCAACATTAAAATAATCGTTATTGTCAAAGTCATCATCATCATCATCATCATCATCACCATCACCATCACCATCGTAGTCTGTCGCAAGAGAGGCATAAATAACTTTTGAATTTTGTTCGTCTCCACCACTCAAGGCTTCAATGTATAGTTCAGAGGCTTTTTGCTGTTAAAATTTGTCATAACTTTTTCGGTCATCGTCGTTTTCATCCATATAATGCACAACAATTGCTCAGTGATTTATAAGCTTTCTTTATCATTCATTTCAATTGTTTGCTGACATTTGATTGATGTATCGACGGAATTGAAACTTTTTATTTAGAAATTTTTGATTTTTTCTGATGATTTCTGTTCGCAAACTCAATCACAATGATTGCTGCTTCGGATATGTGTGGAGAGCGCAATTTTATATGAACTCTATATGTAATTATGTAAATCATTAGTTTTCAATGCGAAAGTGTTTGGAGAATATTTTTTATAGACAACTATTTGTGCACGGAATCTGTGAAGTAAAATAAAATTGGAAAGACGTTTAGGGAGCTATCAATGCAGTTACAAAACATATCATTAAGAATATTATAAATGTTAATATTTTTTTGCGGTAACAATTATTGTCATAAATGGAGTATCGTTAATATCCCAATTAATTATAAGAAAGGCTAAAACATGGACTTGAAAATGAGCATTTGGTGACGATATTCGAAGTTACTAACAATTTTGCTACAAAAATTTATTTACCATTAAAAGTTCGTCTCACATCTGACTGGATAACGTCCTAGAAAGGGGATACGCATCGCAGCATAATTTGAAAGCTGGATTATTGGCTTCAATTAATTGTTGTGAAAAAAAAGGAACTATTTACATTTCGTTTCCTAATGCGGGTGTGTTTAAGTTATTCAACTCTTCCTTTCTACTCTACGCAGGTGATTGAAGAAGGTTCATCAATACGTTTTACATATCTACCTCAAGTTTTCTGGATTTCGCAGACAGATGAATTTTGAGTTTAGTCCTCTTATGGGCATTGCAACTAGAAACGCGAATCAATTGGCTGCAATGCAAACAGCTTGCGTAAGGCAAACAGAAAGGAAAAGAGAAAGGAAATTTTAATTGGTTCTGACAGCACACACTTGTGAGCCAATAATGCCTCGTGCAGGATGCTGATTGTGAAATGAAGGGAAGATCTGCACTCCCGATATATGCATATATACAAATTACACGGACTAAAAATCAATTGGATCAAAAGTTCACATAGTTTATAAGCATTCGCTTACATTCAGTTAATCTAATACGAACAAATTCTTTAACATTAATTTATTTATTGTTTCTTTCTTTAGTGAAATGAACAATAAGTAAGCAAATCTTATAAAACTGAAAATAACCTAAGTGGTTCATTGTCAACGCGCGACTTTTAGAGCAACCGAAATTTGACGCTTCCTAAGACTTTTGCATTCTAGAGAGGTTGTTCTCGCTTCAACAAGGTGCTCTCGCTTTCCTCTCATTTATATAACAGGCCATAGAAACCGTCGAAATGAACCTTATGGAAGTTTATGTTTAATATGTACCATGAAGCGCCTGTTAATGAACGAGCAACCTTTGAGTTTCTTCCTTAGACTTGGTTATGCGGTGTGTTACCACATGGTCCAATTTCTTAGATCGAAATTTCATTATTCAGCAGAGAAGGGCAACATCGACGAGTTTTGAAGGGCTAACTTTAATTTCTCACCTTTGAAAACAACTTTCTAGAATGTTCGTACCGTTTGACGATTTTCTGGTTGGCATTGCGCGACTCTGGCGTGTGTCAATAGCGGTAATTACAAGTGTGCTGGCGCTATGAAACGTCGGTCGTATAAAGGATCGACACAGTCAGCTTTTCCAGCTCTTTATAAACTTTTCTTCAATTTGGACCCTTTCTTTGCAGTTTTGACTTATATTAATCATTTTTATTTATATCATTCATATTCAACTACTTATTGAATTCTTTTTTTATTTCTTTCAACTCTATTATCTGTCTCCCTACAGTTTTCCGCTAACTCAGATGGACTTTTTACGTACACCATCATAGGGAAGGAACGCGTTATTTAAAAAAAATCTTACTTGGAAACATCAAACGGACAACCAGAACCAAACCAGAAGGACGGAACAAACATTAGTCGATGCTTAAGTTTCAACGATTGGAGTAGCGATACTCCGAAGCCAAAGCATTGATCACGACTAAGAGTTATCCTGTATGTACACTGCCGCTTGTCCGCTGCAGTGCACTAGAGATGACTGTCTACAATCGGTGGCTTGTATATCATATACTATGGCGATCAATATGAATCACGAATTTGCTCCTCACTACCTTTTATTTGCCTGAGGTATTGCGGCTACAATGATGAAAGAGATTTTGAGTCCACGTATATAAGGCTTTGACTTCAATAACCGTACTGACTGATGTCGCAAAAGAATAATTTTTAAAGACTTTATAAGATTCCTAGAATGTATTTCGTTCGTTCTCCAGTCGAAATTGCTCGGAATGAAATAATAAACATAAGCAATTTCATGTGAACAAAGATATATTCCTTCAGTTTTTAAGAATGGACGTGAGAGCACCAAAGCAATAAGGTTTATTATTATTGTTATAGAGGAAGGTCACAAGCAGACTCATTTTAATGCACTTCTAATACCCTTTTAATTACAAACAAAAACAAATAGAAAAGTTATATCCGAATCAAAAAAGTGACCGAATCTTCTATTCCAGTCACCGTTATTCTAAACAAGATTAAAAAAAGAAAAATATATATATGCATATTCTATACTATTGGGTGGACGCGATTTATTTTTGATATTCTTGTAGAATAATTTTGTGGAAATTTATATTGTGCATCTATTGTAGGTTATGAATAACAAGCAAAGACTTGAAAAGTAGAAGCGTTCTCTTCTTTTTTGCGAACGGAAGAATGTGTGGTACAGATACCACATAGGTTTGTAGACGGACGGATGGACCTGCGTAGGTGCATTTCGAATTTGAACAAGAAAATTAACCATTTTCTACGCTTGAGATGTTCCCAGTTTACGTGGTACTATAGACTTGTCCTTCGACCGTTCCGGCCCATTTTCAATATCAACCTGCGTGTAAGAACTTTTAATATTCCTACCAAATTTAAAATCGATAGCTTCATTGCATTGCTGCGAGGAAAAGGTTTACAACAGACATTACACGGACGGACAGACAGACATGCTTAAATCGATTCAGAACTCGATACTGATCAAAAATATATATATTTTGCGAGGTCTCTGAAGCCTTCTTTTAGGTGTTGCAAACGTTTTGGGAAAATGAATATACCCCCATCCCTCAGAGAATAATAGAAAATCTGAAATCACGATATGATCTGTAAGCACTACAGAAGAGGGGCATTTACTTCGTCATACAAACTACTGAAATATTCTTTAAAGCATAAAGAAAAAGAAAATGGCGGACAGGGAAATTTTCAGCAGCTGGTGACTGCGGCTTTGACAAGTGAAGAATTTTATCTTGAGGTTATGTCGAGGTTAGTTTTAACTAATATTTTGGCTGTGTATAATTTTTCAGATTTTCTTAAAATTAAAGTAATTTTTCCTTTGATATAAATGAAATATTTTATTATTTACATCGCAAACATACTCGTGCAACTCTCTCTCTTTATGCATATGCCTATAATGGTGGAATTGTTACTCCTCCCTGTTTCCTTCATCTAATCCTCAATGACAAATGTTCTTTCTTACTTATAAGTAATTTCTTTCAATTTACATTCTACGCTATGAAAAATATTATATGCGCAGGCGTCCATGGCTGTGAAACGTTACAAGTTTTGTGTGTATGTGCGCTCGTTGTGAGGTAAACGAAGAATGAGAAGAAGGCTTTCTGTTGGCGTTGACATTGACACATGGCGAATATTTGCAACACTCTGCATTATGATCATTTTCAGGCAACTATTTTTGTTGCCTTGTTATTTTTATTATTGTTGTTCTTCTTGTTGTTGCAGTAAAAATATCATTTGAAGAGTGGAAGTTGCCTTGAATAGTAGCCCCAGAAGCACATGTACACACACAAACGCACAAGAGCACATATATAGACAGACAACGTGGCTAACCACTATTATATGATGAAGCTCGTTATAATGATGAAGAGGAGACAGACAGATGGACAGACAAATAACCAGAGTCAGTAAAACACTTATATGTAAGCCTGGTATGCTTCGGTATGGCGTGGCAGGGTATAGTCTATGTACAGCCATGCATGTATACAAATATATATGAATTTGTAAACGAATACGAATCAAAATTGAGGCTATAGTTGTCAGTTATTAATGTTGCACATTTTACTGTTAAATGGCCAATTCAAAAGGTTGACAGATGTGCGTAATTTATTTACGCTTTTCTCTCTTTCTTCATGATTTGTTGGTTTTTTATTTTTCAGTTTATTACTGGTCGGCCGCATCATCATAAGTATGATTAAGAAGGATCGTTTTTGATATAGCGTCTCGCAAGATGCTTCTATGTGACGATGCTAGCGATGATCACGATGATGACGATCAGTAAACTGCTGTAGTACCTTCATTGTACCATTAAAATATGGTTAAAAAATATGATGAGCCTATCACGCCATTTCATGATGGCCGCACTAAGCACCTTAGTATGTACGTTTTATTTTATATAATAATTTAATAAATGGGCCTTGACCGGTGCAAAATATGCAAAATACCAATTCTTACCTATACTTTGCGTATTGTCGTCGAGATCTGCTTACAACAGAAAATGAAAAAAGGGGAAGAGTGTAAATACATACACAATTACTAAGCAAATACAAAGGTTTCATTTTGTGGTAAAAATTTGTAGTAAACCCATCACTTTCTGCAAATAAATAATAGCTGCAAAATTTTTCTTATTAATTGTGGACGGAACGACTCAACTTAAGTTCAATACTTAGCCATTCAAATCTATTCGGCATCTCTCAAAAGTGTCAAATAGAACAAATCATATTCTTCTTTAAAGCATTATAAGATATTCTTCTGATAAAGTCGGCGTAGAAGATTTTATTTGTAAAAATCGATCTTTCGTAGAACACAAAAATTGCGGATCGGGAATACATTTCAACTGTTTCGAACTCCAAACGTCGACGTATGCCTATAAGTTTGCTACCAAAAAAATGTACACGTTTACTTGTTTCTGCTGTAACAGATATATAGGAAGAAAAAGAAAAAAATAGATGGAAAAGACATGAACTCCTAAAGTCTTGTTTTGCGAACATTTTCGAGGGTAGAAATTGTCAAATTCTAATTCAAATTGCTTGGCGAGAAAATGTGGTAAATCTATTTTTAGTCCAGCCTCCTAATTAAAAGGTCGGCCCATAGTCGACTTCACTTCCCATCCAACCGTTTGGGAAGCTTACCAGCCTTTATAGAAAGTTGTAACTTAGCGTACATAGCCGTGATGCACCGACGCAGACCAAGAGTTGTAATTCCAACTTAGGCTGTAGCGTAGCATTTATGAACGACGTATCGTATTTATAAAAAATGAGTCGCTGCAGAACCCTTCTCCCCATGGTTCTTGCAAACTTTCTTTTTTGCTGATTAATACCATCATCCTTCAGCGTAAGCCGCTTTTAATGTTTCCGTGTGAAGGTGACCATTACTAGTAAAATATTTTTAATGAGATATCTGCACATCAATCAATCTCTTGAAGTTAAGAAAATGTACTTCCCTTTTAACGTTATTTTGTGTAGAACGACGATGCGGAGGTTTATTAAAATTACAATCTTATGAACATATCTCACGGCTCCAACCTTTCAGACGAAGGTGTTGTTCAAACATTTACAATTCTTCATTGGCGATGAAACGTAACTTTGCTCTGTAATGAAAATGAACTAAATTCTTGTAATATATTACTTATCGGTCAATAAGGTCGTAGGATGGTTATTGACGAATTTATAAGATTTCTAGATAGTTCTTTCCTTCACGACATATGTGTTGCAATTTCATGTCATATCGAGCTTTAGCGTACAAGTTACAGCTGTTTTAGTGACTCTACACATGAAGATCAGAGTTTTCTACTGTTTTACAGGCTCATCCTCCTTGTGGTTGCGAATGTAAATAATTGAGGTTTGAATCGAGCTTGTTTCAATATATTGAACGAAGCTCGACATTACTTATGGAATACATTTCCTACATAATGGTACAGGGTAGAGAAATTGTCAAATCCTATTACGAAAACAATGAATCCACGGTTACGTTTCGTGCTTGGGGTAAAAAGCTCGTTTTTGCTGAATTGACTTTGTAAACAAGAGTTATCGCTACTTTTGATGCCAAGGAAACACAGCTGATGTTCCTAAAGTGTTTCTATGTAGACAAAAATAATGTTTGGGTGTGGTTCGGGGGCTGAAAATGCCATTTGGAATCAAAATGACATGAATAAACATCTAAAATAAAAGAGAATTCATGTTGATCGCTTTTGCCGCACCTCATCGATAACCTTAGACAAAAACAGCGAGGTTAGTGATATCTAAAAATCGTATGAGTTCGTCAATAGTGTTAACACCCATGCACGGCCATTGCGGGAAACGTCATATGTAGTCAAAAATCTGACGTATTTAGAAAATATAATAAGACCCTACAAATATGTTTCAATTGCTCTCTAGTAAAAGAATATAATATTTTTACGGAAAATGCATAAAATAGTCCGACTTTGAGACACAAGCTGTTGCCTTCCTACGTGAAACCATTTCTTGTAGTTCATCTTAGTGAATGTATAGTGAATAACCTCTCAACTTATTAGTTGTTTCTGCACTATTTTCATTATTTCATCTTCCCCCCGCCCCTTCAGATTCAATTGTTATTTGTAATGAAAATATTGCTAAAAACAGATAAAATTGATTAAGTATTTACTTTGGTATAATAACTTCTGGTGATGTTCTTGTTGTCTTGGTGTGTGGATCGTGTTTGAACAGTGAATCGTTGAAGAGAATTTCAGCTTAAACATGCCAAAATAAAATGTTTACATCAGCTTCATTGTCTCTCATTCCTTTCCAACAGCGGACTTCACGACTGTATTGCTTTAATTACTAGTCACCATTAAACTCCATATAAAGCTATCATGAGATTAATGCAACATCAGCAGCAGTAATGGTCAACAAACCAGCTGTACTGAACTGGACCAAAAATAATTTCCTTTATTTATTTCGCTAAATACAAACAGGCAGACGGAAATACAGCAATTTTTGACAAATTATATCTACAATTTCATACGGTGCGCACATACCAAGCCATTAAGTCACATACTCAGGCTGACAATGATGATGAAGATGATGTCTTGCTTCTTGTTTTAGAGATGCTTTTCTTTTCTTATTTAAGTCACACACAATAGAAGTGAAAATTGATTTCTACATGCATGTGACATGCCTGCACAAACGCGGCGTTGTTGATACTGATTTTAAAAGCTAAAATTATTTCATTACAAGAAATATTTTTAAAGAAATTAAAAAAAGATGGAATTGAAAGCAAGGGATAATTGTCGGTTTTGAGTAAGCAAGAAATTAATGAAAACCTATTGGACGCCATAATGTGTACTTGTGATTGCGCCGAAAGAATGTTATAATTAAAGGACCGATGAAGAACACACAAGCAAGATGATTGTATTCGCCTTATGGTATATCTAGCAGTTGACGTGTGAAATCAATAGAACGGGCTGCTCATCTATAATGGTAAAAATTATTGAATAAATTTATTGAAAATAGAAGCTGAACATAAATTTACAAAAAAACATTAAATTTTTTCATTTACTGCATACGATTTCTTTGGGATTATTGACGAATTTTCGAACCGAAAACTGTTAGACAAATGGAATGTGACTCCAAAGACTAAGAAATTCTTCGTGGTATAAATAAATGATTCCGCCTCCTTTTTATTTGCATTCTTGGACTAAGAATTTCATGTAGGTATACTCTACAGGCTTTTGTATCTGATTCTACTATTGTATACTGCGTTCAATAGCTTCGTTTATACATTAACATCTGCTTTTGCTCTAGGATTGAATTAAACACCGTGGAGAGCTGTTCCGCCAAGGTCTTGTATTATGATTTGCATTAATCTCTTCTTTCGAAGTTAGGGTCAATAGTATAATACATGCATAACGTGTCGTTGTCTCTTTGAGATGATAGGGATTTAGGCTAGTGCTGCCGTAAATACCGATATAAAAACAGGAACTGAATTTTTACAAACTTTGCTAACTAGCTGTCTAAACTAGCTTCCGAATTATTTTTCATAACTAACCAGCATACAATTTTCCAAATATTGACGTTATACTCACTGCCGTACTCTATAAATAATTGTACCCCTCAAGCAAACCATCATAACCCTTTGCCGGATGCAAGAAATTAGTAATAATTCTATCGAAGAAGGTGACGTCTTCTGCACCAAATTCATGATCTTTCGGCATTTTTTACCAAAGTTTGTGCAAAAGTAATTTAAAAACAGTTTCTTCATAGATGCACTTCTTCTATTACTAGGAATTCCTGGATCAGAATTTTAATGAGAACGTTTCGTATATTAAAGGATTAATGGATTGCTAAGCATCTGAGCTTTGTGTTGTTATTTTAATTATGTAAATTTGAGCAGAATTTTCTTACTCAATTAACTTCCGGCTTCTTTTTAATGCAATAGCGTTTCGGTCATTAAGAAGATGGCATCACATCTTGCTTAAATATGCACACATTTCATTCATATCTTAGTTAAACGACATTGATGTAGATTCATTCGCTGTTGTAATGTCGTCGTTGTTGCTGTTGTTGTTATCCTAGATGATGTGCTCATGTTAATTTTAAGCTTTTTGTTGACTATTTGTCGTTGGTCAAATGAACATTTTATTTTTTAATTTCGCTCTATATCTTTCATATAAATGCGCGGTAAGTGCAATTTTCACTCTTTACTCTTCATCCGAAAACATATAACGAACTACAGTCCACCATCAGAGCTCCGATAACGTTGACGAGGAAAAGCAAGATACTTAGATGGATATATAAATAAAATGAAACGGTTGGGTAGCTTCTGCTACCTTACCACTCATGCTAACATTAGGTCATGTAGACGTTATCAAGCTTGTCTGCAAGTTCTTCATATTTTGTTTAGAGTAAAAATGGCATAAGAAAAAGGCAAAAAAAAAAAAATGAAAGAAAAAAAAACAGATGCAATTACTTTAGAAAATAACCGTTAAAAGTAATGGTCTGTATCAAATATATTAAAATATATATATAAAAATTTTGTTGAGAATGAGCACAAAGCGTTAGGAACGGAGTAGAGTATGAACAGAGAAAGAAAGAGATGAAAAGGTGGCCGTCTAAAGGCCAAAGAGCATACGTCGTGTTAGGGAAGACAATCACTTCGGTGAAACATTATCGGAGAGAAGCATAAAATGCAATGGCTCAACGGTCAAGGAGTGAGGACAAGATGGCTTCCAACTATTCTGTCGTACTGGTTACTGACGGATATACGAGGACACATAGGAAACAAGCTGATGTACGAAAGCTGCCAATGCGTCAAAAACTACAATTTCTGCTTGGCACACATTAACATTAACATACATTCGTTTGAAAAATACACATTGGCAAACATTTTACATCTACCCGGTGAAATTGCAGTTCTTGCTACAGAATACATAACGGTTTATAAAGCGCAACTTTCCGTCATTCAAGTTGAACAAAATGTCACATTTTTATGTTTGCGATATACTTGAAATGAAATGTTAAAGATGTTGACTGTTGTTTAGTCGTGTTTTCTTTTTCTTTACTCTTTTTATGGAAGAAATCAGGCCAAAGTGTCATTACTTTTAAAATATTGTTGTTATTACTCTAGCTTTCTATCTATATACAATTCCGTCCGACCATAGTTGGAAAATTTTATGGCACCTCTGTTCTTTTCATACATGTATATGTGCCAGATGATTGCTCATGCTATCATGATTATTATATTTCCGCCGTAAGCGGCTATTTGTAGTCTTATATTCGTGGCGGGCAAAAGCTAACAACCACAGCGATATGTGTTTAATCAAAGGTCACAGTAGCTGTACAAATTATAAAATATTCAGTAGGAAAATTTCTACTTTCCTTCATAAAGCGGGGTAACAATTCTCCTAATTGCTTCTATTTCATTTAACTGTTATTCAGCTTCAAGCATACTGCTCTTAGATTACCAGATATGATAATTCTGCTAACTTCCTAAGTTCATGTGTATTCTGATTAGGATGGACCATATTTAACTGCCTTTTACATTGCAAATGTTGTATCAGTTATGTAAATATGAAGCAGCAATTTTTGCATACGAAATAAACGCTTATTGTATGAAAATGATAAAAAATATTCGAATCATATTCGTACATTTTCCTAAGAAGTGAAGTCCTGCTCAGCAAGTGCCTGCCTCATCCATGCAGGTAGGTGGTAATCGGAGCAACGAAGGACTGATCAATAAACCGTATGCGAATGTATTTCCCAACTAAACGTCTCCCTGCTTATTCGACCAGTTTCGCAGTGTATAACGTTGCGTTACTTTGATTCAAAACCACTTTGAGTCCCCTCATTTGACGTTCTGCCCATGTTTCACGCAAAGCTTGTTTCATGTCGATCATTTGTTGCTGGCAGGATCCTAAGTTAACGATTTCGCCAAGCTTTAGCAGCTCATAATTGCTTGCATTTTTTTTGCTTACAATTCCATATCTTTAAGTTTTTTCGTGGATTTTCCTCTTTTCACTTTTTAAACCCAAAGAACTATGACTTGCTAATTTTAATTCTAATTTACGAAAATTCGATTCGATTCTGCAGCAGTTCGAATATGTTTTTCTAAAAGAATGATTTTGCGAAATATCTAGTGCCCTTATGCAACAGAAAGCTTTTCGCGAAAGCCAAGTACGAGTGTATGAGTGTATTTTCGATTCCGGTAAAAAACATAGCAAATCATCTGCGAGCTGCGTAGTTAGCGGCCGAGATATTACAATGGACCCATATTCGCCAAGCCCTTTATGTTTGACTATTAAGTTAATCGTAAAATAAGATTTCCGTGTAAAAAAATCCAGTTTGGGATTGTGCTTCACAATTTAAGATCTTGCTTGGAAACGGTAAGCCACCAACTTTTCAAAACCCTAACAAAGTGCAGCTGCATAATAAGATTGACAGTAAATCAAAGTTCTGCATAGCACCTCATAAGGATGTGTAATGTTTGAGGTTTTACTATATTTAAACTCCTCCCTTCACTTGGCGTGGACTATCTTGCTATTATAATCACAAGCGAGCAGCAGACGTAATGCCTTGATTACAATTATCGGATTATGGACTGACGCTAAATCTTCTAACTAAAACTAGTACCTTGCAAGGAAATTGGACGAAAAAATGCAGGACTCCGAGCGTTACATGAAATCCGGATTGCTTATTAGACGAGACTTTTGACTGCAACGCTCACAGCTCCTGTTGTTATTTATCCAAATTCTATTGCCTATTGTAGGAAAGCAAGCAATCAAGAAACCTGAAGTAAAACCTTTAGGCAAAGACACTTTCGCACTGTTTACATATAAGACCGTTATTCCGGAACCTAGAAACCGCACCAATGCCGTCAGACATATAAAAATGACAGCTACTATTGACTGTTCAATTCATTATTCCGCTTCAAATTGCCCGTTAGCCTATATGAATAAGGTAAGTTTGGTTGTGACTTGTTAATTGATTTAACTCCGTGTTTCTATGACACGAGACGGTGACATATGTTCATCAAACACGAAATGCTCTAAAGTAAAAAAATAATCTCTTCTTAATTTGAATATAATCATCATTTTAATTGAACTACATTCATAGCGCATAATGTTATTGAAATCTGTCTTCCACGGACAGATAACTTTCCAATGGGCAAGGCCCATCGGAGATCCTGGGATAATAATGTATGGGCCAACGTTTTATCCTAATAGTGTAATCCGTGCACATTCATGACCTATTCGCTCGGCAAGCACCGTATTTAACTCTTTACTTCAGTTATTTATATTTATGTGAAATCTGCGCATTAAATTTACAATATTTAAATTTACCAAAGGAATCGGGTAAAGAAAACAAAGCACCACTCGAATCATTCTCTGTCAACTGTTGCCCACATTTGGTATTGAGACCGAAATGCTGATGGATGTTTGATCCCTCGAGATATCCGTATGTATGTCGTATACACAGCCCAAAAAGGAATCTTTTGCAACACGACGACACCAAAATCGAGATAGATTTCAAACAATGAAGTGAAATAAAACACAATGAGTGGCAAGAGAGGACGTTATCATCAACAAAAACTTGAGGGTCTTGGGTAGTTATTTGTTTCTTCGCTATGTGGAACTGTAAAAGGAAATTGCAATAATATTAGTAGAGAGTGGCTGAAGGTTTAAGATGAGGTAATGGGTCATTGTATAGCATAAAAACATTACAAAACACTTTCATAATAAAGGATTTTTATAAAGATTTTTTTTCTTCCATTCTTGCAAATAAAATATAAATATATCAACAAAAAAGAAAACCCATACGAATAAATGGACTGTCGAGTCATTCGGTTGAATGGTCAGTTAAAAGTGTAGATGTTTAAGTGAGAAAATGTGTGGACTTTTGATTATTTGTTTACATTTTGTTTTTTTGTTTTTTTTTATCACCATAATGAAGAGAACAAAGAAGAAGAGAGAAAAGTTTGTAAAGTTGGAAATATTTGGGAAAAAATTGTTTCATTATTCTCTAAGGTGTAATTTTGTTGAAATTTAGACTTTTTTTCTATGGTTATTACTGAATTTATAAATAAATTATGTTTATGGAATATATTCAAAAAATGTTCATCACATATGTATAGCAGAGAAATGCAAACCTCAGCGCAAAGTGGAATTATTCCGCTTGTTAAATTGTTGGAAGACTAAGCAACCATGTACCGGAAGTTCTGTAAGTATAAAGATTCCTAACTGAATAAAAACTGAAGTCGACTGAAGTTTGCTTCTCTGTCTGTCTGATTGTTGATATCGCGGTTCCAAATGTCAAACTATGTCGAGGAGAACAATCTTAGTTTTTATCAAGTTAATCAAAACTGGTCGGCACTGACTCTTAGCTGCTGAAAACATTGTTATAAAAATTAAGTAATTTTGAAATTTGTTACCAAATCCTATGTAATGTGAATGTCAGCTCTATCTTGCGAGCATCGTTTCAATTACGAAATTTTGGGCCAAACTGAGTAAAGATTTATATTTGTTTTCTAATTTTATTCTTATTTCAATTACTACTTATTGTGATTCATTTAGTTTTTTTCCATTTAAAAATTTCTTTTTAAAAACTCTTTAATTTTGCGATGACAAATTTCTCACAATTTTTGCAGTTTTTCTAATTGCCCCCGAAAAGCATGCCAGAGGCCACTAATTACTTTGGTCACTTATTTCTTATGCTTTCCTCTGCCTTCGTTCGCCTTTTAATTAAAGACACGTTAGGATAAGATGCGACAAGACAGCGGCAGACAGATGGAAAGCTGAGAAGAGATGAGAAAACAAAAGAAGACAACAATTTTTCTATTTCTTCCATTCAAGAATTCCTTTAAAAAACACACCCAACCAAGCAAAAGATAACAATCAGCTTACATACACACACATACACACATACATTCATTCATTCATTCATTCAGCAGATATGCTTAAAGAAAAACCTTGAAGAAAAAAATGATAAAAGAAAAAAAACACTTGAAAGAATTAGCACCACAAACAATATAAATGGATGAATGAAGAAACCGCATTACATGAAATATCTTAAAAATAATGAAAAACAAATAAGGGTCTCTATACGCCCCTTAAGACGAATTTTTAATACACTTTGATGCAAATTATTACATATTTTTCGAATCATCTAATAGGTTAAGTGAACGAAAAGCTTAATACGCTTTACTTAAAGTATATAACATTTATTAAAACTTTCACTACCACTTTTTGTCTTGAAATGCTTGGCGAGTCAAACATTTGCAGTTTACTATGATTCCGTTCGTATAGCAAAATGTGCCTACATTTGCATACGCGAATATGAATGGACAAAAAAAGTTTGTCACATACACCAGCACAAAAACACACGCTTCGAATCCATTTCTTGTTCAACATTTGTTTTCTAGTTGAAGTATTTCTTTCATATAAACAATTTATACAGGCGGACAGACAGATTAGCATAACTCAAGTCATCTAGTGTCAGTATTAGTACCGCTTATACATCCTATTAAGAACATTCTTGTGTGAGCCAGAAAAAATCGTGAATAAGAAAAAACTGGACGACGATAATAAAAATTGACAAACAAAAAAATTATGTCGCGACCAGTGAAAAGTAAAAAAAAAACGAAATGCTTACTTCCTTGGTTAGAAAATGTCAAGAAAACGATCTCTTTTTGAAAATCTCTTGAGACTCATCCTTCTCATCGCACATACAAAAATAAAGTCTTTGTGTTGAAAACATTTTGACCACTCACTCATTACTCATAACGAGTATTGAAACCTTAAATTCTAAAATCTTGAAATAATAAATTAACCACGATAGCGTTATTACATGAACATATTTTCCATTAATAAACGGATTACTTCCTAAGAGAATTCGACACAATGTGCGAAGAGTTGATGGTCACTCTTGTGGAATATGTGCGTGAATGATGATGAAAATTGATTGATATCCAGATAGAAGCAAAAATATTGTATACAATTATCTCTAAAATATTTCATTTGTTTCATTTAATTTATTTCATAGAAACATCAACTATCATCTAATACACAGGCAATTGAATATAAATACAACTCTTAAGATTAGCGCCTTAAAATTCAATAACATTCCTCTTAATAAAATAGCATAGAATGTGAGAATGTGATGAATTCATAGTTGTACGCTTTCTCGTACTCGTTGCTGTTAGGCTGTGAAGGCTTCATATATGCACTTCCATAAATGGTGAAAGAGAACAAGAAAGTAGAAAAAAAGTTGGGTAATTCGTTACGTAATCAAATGGTTTTAATCAAGTAAGTAATAATAATCTCATCTAAAAAAAAAAATTACACGAAGCGAAATGCATACGGGATTGTGATAAGAGAATAAAATGTCGTGAGATATTATTAGGAATATGAAAATTCATATGATTTAATAAAGCGTGGGAAGAAACATCACTTATTATGTACGCCACTTTAAGAATATTGCGTCTAACTCTCCACGTCTTGAATAGTAGGTGAGGTAGAGCATTTAATCACTAATACTTGATTTCTTCTTCTTCTTTCATAATTGAGTAAATCAACAATTCATTATTCACTGTGCTGAATAACAATAGGTGGGTTAGTTATTTTAGAAAGGGAAAAGTGAAAAAATATTGTCAGAAGCCATTTTACATTTCTATAAACACAAGCGTTGTACTTGTAACAAACACTTTTCCGAAGATGTATACAAACTTGGTAAGAAAAGAATCGCTAAATTCTTTGGAACCAAGAAGGCCTTAATATGGATATCACCTAATTTTCGAATCAAAAATAACAGCTAAGTTTTTATACCTTTTCACATTCTCCAGAATACGATTATTGATACGAAACACGTACGTGACGTCATGCTAGGGACTGATAAGGTAGCTTAAGGCTAGCTTTCGCTTTCGTGCGAAATTAAATTAAATTGGTCATACGTAATTTCCCCACAGATTTTGTTTCAAAAACTTCGTTTTTTAGTCATAATTGCTGGAGTAATAAAAAGACTTGTTCTTACATATGCTAAAGTCTTGTAATATTGCTCTGCCAGCAGGACGTAGATTTAACTTTATCAAACACTTGCCGGCAACTGCGTAAGCTCACCATTAACCCACAGACGTTCTTGGCACTGCCTCTTCCAAATCGTTAGAGAGTGTGAGTCTCGTGCCGGCGATTTATAAATTATATCACGTCGTATTCTCTCCAGGGCAACCATTTTGCACTATTCTTATTTATTTTTTTCTAAGAACTATTACCTTGTCGGGTGCCGTTACGCTGTACTTTATAGTGTTAAGTTTGTACAGTTTGATCTGGTTACCTTGTACCCATGGCCATAATTAGGGATCGGACAAACGCATCCAGAGATTCCGAATTCTCAAAGATTAAAACGGAAGAATAATCGCCGACCACTAGCAGTCGACAGTTTGATTAGATGAATTGTTATCTAACGAAGCACTAAGCACATCCAGAAGCTAAGAACTGCAACTACTTTCAGATAAAACGCGACAATCGAGTCACTATATATTGTAGGATATGAGAGAACTATATAATAAGATCAAACAAAGATGAGACATCGCTCAGTTTGAATTCGTCCGGTACTATACACTTGCCATAAACCTTTAGATGTGAAAATATTTTAATTACATGCCACAAGTAGACTGCTGTATCAGGCGAGGAGGGAAGAAAGGACAGGACACATAATTGTTTACCGTAACTACATCATCGCGTGTGGGGGCTTCATTGTTCCTAAAAATATGAAAATTCGATCAGAAGGGTGTGCAATGAGCAATGAGCGGTTTAAGCCCACATGAATATCACGGTTAGTAGAGTAACATGTATTGGGCAACTTTGTTTGAAGACCTCGGACCTTCTCATAAAGTATAGTCAACCACGGCAATCTATTATTTAGCTTTCTGAACGTTTCATGCGATGAATACATATTTTTGAAAGCAAGGAAAGCTTAAGGAAACTTTTTTAAACAAATTACCCTTTACAGTCTACACCTCAATATGCTTGCACTTTATTTGTTTCTTTACCAATTCAAACATATCATGTATTTATCTACTAATTGTCCAGCGTTGTGAGTCCGAAAAAAAGTTAGCAGATTAATTTGAAATACGTTTCGCGAAAACGAATGCTAATTTTGCTAATCCCCAGCTCGCAAAATGCTTGAAACAAGTAGAAAGCAAAAAGAACAGATGGTCCGGAAAAGTGCATATGAAAGAAGTCCAGAAGGAATGAAAAACTGTTACACTGTAATAGTCGAGCTTTCAAGTTTAACGTTGAAATGAGGAATCTGAATACGTTCATCAAGCTGACTACCAACTTTTAAATTTATAGAGCTTAGGGAAAGATGGAAGTCTAAACAGAATTAAATCATATTAAGCTTAATTGCAAGTATCAAAATTTTATCCAGGGATTTGTTGCTATCTTCTCCTCGAACCATTGCGCTAAATATTGACTGAAACTAATTTTCTACTCGGCCCTTAACCGAGCCTATAAAACGTTTGCTTCTGGATTTTAACCAATATATGCCTTTTTACAAGTTACGCACTTTTTCCTTTGTAACGGTGAAAGCTGTTCTTGTACTGGGTTTCCCGATTGTTCTTGTAAATGTTTCAGCCCATTGTATGTTATATATTATGAGTTGCAAATTATATTAGGAGGCATATAGTGAGCAGTTTTACGTATAGTCTAAGTGAAAATGGAAATTTTGGATTTTTATATCGAATTTTGCGATGCCAAATAGATAGTAAACACAGAAGTTTACCGTGATCATAAATGTACTACATGCCCTTTTTGGAGACCCTTACGTGTAGTTTGTGCTATTATAAACGCGAAGGAAGAAGGAGGTATCTCTTGGTGATAGATATAATTATTCCTAAAAACAACGTTAAAGCATTAATTAAAATTTTAATGCAGTGCGCGATAGAGACATCGCAGTTAATATTAAAGTGCTACTTCTGCTACTGCTTCTGATGGTATTTAAAACTGACTGATATTTGCATTATTTCGTTCATTTGTCATTTAATTTCTGTCTTTGCGAAACACTCGGAAAGACTATTTTAATGAATTTCATCAAGGACAGAACTTCGTTGCATTGCTAATGGAATACAAGGAAGACAGGTATATTGTTGTGATGCACAATTGTTTGATATTTTTTTTTTTTTTTTTATATTCACGGCATATGCAAAATAATGCCAACTACTAAAGGTAATACACGTCATCAGGAAAGTGATGGTTGTGAGCACACTGATATCCTTTATATCTGCGACACCCGAAAATACGTGTTGACCCCTCCATTATTTAACTCTAGGTGGATACAACAATTACTCTAAACTTTTATATAATTTAAGAAGAATGCCTTATTGTAGGTTATATGCTTCTGATTACATTCTAAAGGTAAAATTTAAAACTTGATGCTGTTCATGCGCGCGTTGGAGTTAAAAAAAACTTGAAAAATTTCATAGGTTCACAAACAATATGCAAACGATAATAGCTCGATGATACGGTGGAAAAATGTCACTTTTTCTGACTCGTCTAATTCTCTTATTTTTTATAGATTTGAACCTCTATAATAAGTCGATCGTTGTGGAATATACCTTTTGTAAGATAAATTCAAAATATATATTATTTTATGTTTGGTTTTACAAACTACTTTGTATTGCCGACGTGTATATTCGTCTGAAGCTCACTCACTTGGAATACACATCATGTGGAATCGTCTAAAATTGGATAAGGAACACGAAGGCAGAAGAAGGTAAACAGAGACTTTATAACCTTATTTGTCTACGCTATCGCAGAGGTGTTGATCGCTGTCTATATAGAAATTCGAATAAAGAATTCGGCAGAAGCTATGTTCAATTCATATAGAATTAACATTTTCAACTTGGTTTCAATTTTGTAAAACACACAAACAATTTACGTTTAGCGTGGTTATATTGAGCCGTGAAGTAAAAACTTATCACTGTGCGCACAACCACGTAGAATAGAAGTGAGTCCTTATACAAAACGCATGTTGTGCGACAAAAACACTACAGATGGCTCTTAAGAAATAGTGTATCATATTAACCGCCCTATACTGAACACACTAGCCATGAGTAGTAAGGTGGTCATAGGCCCACATAAAATTGATATTACGATTTTTGTGAATTATTGGTACTTATCAAATTTCGAGGCTTCAAGAAATATTTCGCATTTGAGAACACTTGTGCTTGGGCGGTTATCATTCTGAAGCAAAAGTCACAATAAGGCTTTCTAATGCCAACTTTGGGCTAAAACTGGGCTCTTAATTCATGAAAATAGAGAAAACTGAAGGTAAACTCTTAATATATCATTTTAAGATAATAATTCTTATCCCTCCAATATTTTAGCAATCTGTTACACTGCAATTTAATGAATTTGATACATTAATGATGTATTAATGAAAAACAAACTTGCTTATGTTCGATAAATCCATAAAAACGCTCAATGATTTGCTAAAGAGTAGATTATAAGTGTGTCATATTTTTGGAAGTCTTTAAAATAATTGTTAAACAGTAGAATGCCAAAATAGCCTAAAAAAAGACAAGACCGGTTTTATCGATGTTTGGCAGAAACATATGGTTAGTGATTTATCAGTGATTGTGCTCAGAATAAGAGGGTTGTTTGTGACAACGTATGGTTGATGATGTACCAGTAACGTTGCTCAGAATGGAAGGATAGGCGGCGTGGTATACAACACTCTAAGAAGAATATGCAAAGAGGTTAAAACATTTTTAAAATAAAACAAGTAAAAATATTATAGTTTGTCAATTAAATAACCTACACGATATTAATTAATACAACCCTGATTTTGGGAATTGACTACAAAAATTATACCCTGTCCTTATATGAACTTACTGCTATAAAACTGAACATGAAAAATGAGAGATCTTTGTAAATAAAGGCTTACTTTTCGTAAGAATGCTTACGCCCAAGAGGTTCACAAATTCAGGGCAGTTAATTTTTATATCAAACTACTATTATTATTATTATTATTATTATTATTATTTTAATTTTAGACTAATGAATTGAATTCTTAGACTAAAAAAAGAGACATTGAGCTCTAGCAGCACAGGCTATCGGCTCTAATTTAAAAAAAAAATGGATATTAGATAATAAGCTTAGTAGTATTAATAAAGTAAAATATTGAATTGATATTCTGTTCTGAAGTTGATTGTAGAATGTACAAAGGGTTAATCGTTCCAAATGCAATACTTCTAGCCAAGGAAAAGTTGAGGCAGTCGCAGAGAATGTGCTTTATAGTAAGAGTTTGTCCACAACAGCAGATTGGGGGAGAAGACTTCTATTATAAATTAATTTTTATGACAAAATGTTAAAACTTATACTTTTCTGCCCTGGAAAAAAAAATGTTCGTGAAAATCCCTATACAGGGTACGATGTAAAAATATATGATGTTTTTTCATCGTGAACCATTGAAAATTAGACCTTTCTGTCATATGAACTTCAATCCAGAGCTCACAAAAATTGCCTCAACCCCTCCAAAGTTTTCACACCAGTTTAGAATGACGAAATACTATTACTTAGCCAGTTTTGTCGAAAGAGCCTAAAAATTGAAATTTTGAAATTAGGAAAAGGTCGAAAAACCGGACCGATCCAAACCATTTTCAATAGCGCTACTGTACCAAACTTCAAGAGGGTCAGGGTAGGCCACTGTACGAAATTTTATCCAAGCATCTCAAAAATTGCGATCTGCAGCTTGAACACAAAAATACATTGATGGATAGACAGACAGATGGACAAATAGGTTTAGACCGATTTAGAAAATTATTCGGGATTGATCGGTATAATAAAAGTTGGGCCTATTTTGACATAAAAGACAAATAGTTGTAATATATTTATAAAGTGTGTAGGGTTACATAAGGGGTTTATAAAATTGCTAATCAATTTCCTTATCTTACCACGTAAAATATCATTGAAACAGTTGTAAGACCGACTCGTTTCCAACATCAGGATTCACTTTTCAGGTAATTTTTGTAGGTTTCTCATGACCTTGCTAAGCAATGTGGTAAACAATTCGGAATTACCTGAACATATTGTTATTGTTATTAGTTAAACAAAAGCAAGAAATGTTAGCACTAGAAACAAATACTTACAAGCACTACAGTGGGTCACACCTTACCGTTAAATGCCCTATATCATCCTGTACCTATTCATATAATGGCTTTTCAAAATGAGGCGTTATATGAGAAATGATCGAAAAAGTGTTCGAATCCGAACCATTTTTAATAGCGTTCGTTCTTCGGCCGAAGCAAGTCAGTAAGCCTATTTCCATCAAAATGTTTGAAAAATTGCAACCTGTAGGTTGAACAAAAGAAAACGAAATAAACAGAGGGACAGACGAGCGTAGATCCTAATTGATTCGGAATCATTTTCTAAATTGATTGGTAATTAAAAAGTTTTTCCATTTCAAGTGCTTTTGGGCTTTGTATGCATCCACACAAACTTGATTTGTGGTGAAAGAAAAACTCTTCAGGTCGTTTTTCATACAGTTCTCATTTGATTTATTATACCCCGCACAACTTGGGCTTATGCGAACCTACGTAACACGCGGAGGGTCCACCTTTTATTACGCTGATCAATTTAGACAATGTTTCGGCCTTTCTAGACCATAATGTTCTGACCTGTTTTATTTAAAGATATGAGCGCTAGATTCGAATGCAAGTTGTTATGCTTGCCCCCGGCTGCCAGTGCAAGTATAAGCAGTGCATGCACCCGCGCTCGTTTCTCGTAATCGTAACTAGCAGCACTCCTGAGTGGGACGTCAACACGCATTTCCTCCTTCTTTAAGTCAAAATGAATTTTTTAGCACAAAATTGATATTGGAAGGTTTGATTGTAACTTTTACTTCGAAATGCTAAAATTTGATAGAAAGTGACAAAAACGAAAACAAGCAAATAGAGTGGAAAGCTCTTATGGTAAGTGGCAGCTCACAATGTCAAAAAGCGGCTGTAAGTTTCATATTTTTATTTTGAAGATCTTATTGCCTTCCCATTACTTAATGTTGCATCCTTAATCCTTTGCAATTTCCCACTTCAATGAGTTAATCTATATATGTTGTTGTTATACGATACTAAAAACTTTAGCGCCCATATGTTTGCTTTTACTTATGCAGATGTAGATGTTATAGGGAGGGGATAAGAAAAACGCCATGGCTTCGAATTAATTCTTTGAAAGTTGAAGAAAAATTAATCATTTAATATGTCGCTTATAATCGAAATTTCTATACGAAATTTTTTTAAATGCTCTTCAACGTTACTTTCTAGTTCTCATTCTTCGTCGAGAACTTTTAAATCATTTCACTGTTGATGTCGATGTTATTGTTGATGAATAAATCAAAGAAAGGAAAAAAAGAAGAAAGAAAGAGGGGGAATATCATCCATCACACACTTGGTAATCTAAATAAACAAATAATTAATCAGAGAATTTATGAAATCTTTATTCTATTTCCATTCATTTATCCTCCACTGCATTGCTCAGCAACCGAGTCGATACGCAACGACTGAAGATGGTGTTGATTAAAACACACTATACACGCAAATCATAACAAAATGTGAATAAACGAGCAATGCACATGAGTTTCCGCTCTTTTTTTTAGTGTGTTTAACATTTAAACAAAATGCATATATACTTTATGTACAATAGAGTGAAAAGCAATAATTTAAAATCATGACCACTTAAATAATAAACAAATTGCAGGAAGGCAACTAGCGTAGAGAAAAGTGCAAGTATAGCGTACAGTACGTATATACTGTTTAGATATTTGGATGACGCATAACAGAATTATAATCGAGCAAATCGCTGATTTATACATATATGCAAAGAAAGGAAAAGACTTTTCAAGTTTATATGCACCACCCTAACATTGCAATTGCAATTACTGACGCATTGTATATATTTTTTGAAATTTTGTAACAAAAATTTTTGTTGCACACAGACAGAGAGATTGACACGCCAAACTGACATATGCCAAGAAAATGTTATAATACTGATCGGTGCGAGTGATGTGCAATCAAAAACAGAAATACTTGAAACAGAAATACTCATCCAACGCAGAGCAGTGTTTAAAGAGGGTGATAGTCCAAGATTTGCTTTGGAATTATTTTGCCGAACATGATAAATGAGAAGGATGCGTACTTCAGACCGTTTCAGTTATATTATTAATTTTTATAGTTGTTGTTGATATCCTGTATATAGAAACGAACTCATTACAGGAAATTGTTTACGAATGATTTGTTAATATTTATGGCATCTACATAAATAATGTCTATAATTGCGGCATGTGGATAGACGTATTTATGAGAGAATTCTTCAACCAGCACACACATTTAAGAAAAGCAAAAATTATATTAGATAGACAGATTAGAAAGGTTAATCCTGTAGCAATCAGCTTACATAACGAGCAGTCAAAGAAACGCCTCTCATCCACCCATCATTAATAGAAGAGATTGTTTATTTTTGCTAATCGAGTGTTTCCTTACAAAATATTGCTCAAGAAACTAATTAATAGTAAAGAATATGTGAATTAGAAGATGAAGAATTTGTATCATTTCTAAGATCTCTAAGATGGTTGGTGATATAACATATACATATATATAGGCATCCTAAACGATTCGATTAGGTACAACGTCCATTTTTCTTCAAATTTTCCAAATTACTAAAATCACATCAAGAGTTTACAGATCAGTAGCAATCTCTTACTAAATTTCAAAAAGGCATTAGAGTACGTTTCTAATAAGCTTTAGATAGATTTCTAGTACTGTCAACAATGAAAACGTTCGCGGTCATTTATATTTTGTTTTTACTAACTAATAGGAAGACAACGCTTACTTGCAAATGCAGATCCATCCCTCTCTATCTACAAGCACATCTGACCACCATTGTGATTACACGATGATGTAAGGGCGATATAAATAAAAAAATTTAAGTAATCACCAAGTCACCAAGTTCTCAGTTTCTTCCTCCGTTTCCAAGACCAAAGTACACGACTACACTCGGGATTCTCATGCGTATGTTTGCACTATTACAAGCGGATTACAAAATCCTTAAACTTCCAAATTTTGATACATGATATAAAAACAATGATTCTCATACATACATGCTTTATACGTTGAGTGATGAGCAAGTGAGCTACGACACGAGTTACTTAGAAATAATCGAGATATTCATTGTGAGGCTGCAGACATTTTCACGCTCCCAGAGAACCGCTGTGCTTGATCCATTCATGTTTGCGAAAGTATTCAAAAATATCGAAACAGCGGGACAGTTTACTCTTCTTCAGTTTTATTTATCCAGTTTAAACCATTTCCCATTTCGAAAAATACGACGACATTAAGAAATGAATCAATCGCTTTACTTGACAACTTGAATTTCGCCTAAGAAATTGTGGTCGTAAATAAATGAGTTTCAAAGGAAGTCTTGGGATTTCATTGTGCGCCTTGGTCTCAAACATAGTCTCCTACAATATATAAGGTTTTTATTCAAAGTATCGGGATTTCATCTTTATAATATTTATTTTATCAGGTATGTAAATATAAAACTGAAGTGTACTCGTAGGTGGCTATAGCTGTCGCATAGAAGACATACATGCCTGAACTTGCATATTTTATAACTTGAACCTCTGCAAATAAAATCCAGTCCTAATACCGACATACGTCGCAGCGCAGGCGTGTTTTTGGTAACAACGAAGATGTCAAGTTTTGCGTTAAGTAAAGAGCATGCGCCGGCAACATTTTGTTTTGAATGATACGAAAGGAAACGAAGGAAATGTACCATTACTAGAGATAAAAAGATATTCGCCGACGGTGAGGATGATTCGGAAGAGGACACTCTATATTTGGTGGGATCAGAAGAGTCTAGCGTGTTGTTAGTGTTTAAACTTTGATTGAACAGTGAATATCAGACATTGGTACAACAACAATTAATCGATTTGAAGCGGTCGGTGCGTCCACAATGCGACGAAAAAAAAACGACACAAGGTAAGTTTTTATACAATGTCCGTCCATTAGTCCATGCAGGAATGCTGGTTTGCGACACGTGGGATGCACTCAGCTGGGAAGTGTTAGCCCATGCGACCTGCTCACCAAACTTAGCTCTGTCCGATTGTCACTTATTTGCATCGATGATCGATTGATCGAATACATACTGGTTAAGCACGAGCATGTTTCAATTGTCTCAAAAAAAAGAGTTAAAAGTTAAAGTACCATCCGCAATTTGTCAGATGGCGCGAGCAAAATGTATAGCTAGTGATGGGGAAAGCTTCGAATAAAATAGAAAAACTTTAAAATTTCCATGCAAAGAACGTGCATTTCTTGTGCAAAAATCTCCGGCTTCACAATTACATATCTTGCAATTTCTTTAAAAGAATTTCATATCAATCCTTGTTTCATCCCTTTTGATATTTTAATCATTTCGAGAATGCAATTGAGTAGAAAAAATCTAAGGCTATTACAGTTTAGGTATAGTAGCATATTTTCTTCAAGCTCTACTGTAGTGGTTTCTTAAAGTTCTCCTTATTGTTAGCTGACCAAGATTCAGCTTAAGATTTTTTGTCTCTATTTTCAACCGCAGCCACCATTGTTCCATCGCTAGCCATAATTCTTTGAAGACCTAAACGAAAAAAAGGGAACATTCTGGAATTTTTATTTTGCTGTCAATCTTCTTAAAGTCTTTTTTTTTTGCTTTGTTTCTTTCAACCAATTGAGTTTGGTTTTGGTTTGCAGTAGGAGTGTACGTTTTGTGTTTTGGATGACATTGATACATGATCGTATTGTATTGCCGGTCTATGGTTATGCACATGTGTGCGTCCAATCGTTTTTACGTTTGTGGTGATATGCGTGCAAGCAAACATTTTGCATCGCATACAAGTAAAGATGCACTTAATACAGTTTAAGTCAAAGCTTTAATTGGTATTCATCTATGCATATATAAATGCAATCTATACGATATATCCAGATATTTATTCGTCCGTATAAAGGAGTTTAAAAGAGCATTGATCGTTAGGTAAGAGTAACTTAGGGGAACTTAGAATCATAATGACTTCAGAATTTTTTTATACTAATACCCATAAGTAGTACGCTAGTAAAGTACAAAACGCGGCCGGAAGCAATAGGAGATTGCAATGACTGTCTGGTAAGGAGATTGGGATACTGAATCTTTTTCAAGTAAGTCGGAGCAGCCCTGCATTATGAAAGGTCAAAGTGGTAGTGAGAAGCTTTCTGCTTGATAAAAAATTTGAGTTAAATTTAAACGAAAAGGATCCAGATTTATAGTTGGACACAAACTTTTTGCCTACACTGTATAGATATATGTTTTTTCATCTCCGTTATATGAACTTTTTATACAAACACTTCAGATCGCACTTGAGATTGTCAGCAATTTATCTCACAGTGTGAGGCAAACATATAAATCTCTCAACACTCGGCCGATAGTGTGAAAAGATATGTTAGCCGAGAGGTGAAAACAATCAGAAATC
>NW_023998464.1:3060867-3072634 GCF_014805625.2 Glossina fuscipes | reverse complement strand
AAATCAGAAAACTGAAAACTGAAATAAACAAAGACTAATATAAGAAGAAATTAAAAATTAATTAAATTTTATTTACACACCTTACATAATAAGATTTAATTATATATAAAATTATTATTAAAATGTAATTGAAATCTCAAATTCTTTTAAATGATTTAGTGAAGCAAACGAAACAGTGACAATTCAAAAATTATTGCAGATTTTAATGAATGTTCGCTTGCAAAGACTCACGATGTGAACGATGTTTCGCATATACCTGCGCACAGCTACATATACATTGTACGACGATAACAATGGTAATGCTGCTGTCAAGTCAAAAAGAATTCATAAGAAAAAATGCGTACGCAGTTGTAATTGTAACGGACGTAAACTAAGACGAACTAATTTTTTTTTTTTTTTTTTTTTTCTTTCGTGAAAACAAGTAGTCGTGCTTTACTGAATGTAAACGTTTAGATTTCGTAGATTTTTCCTTTTAAAATTTTGCTCTTATTACTACTAGCATAGTAAAGTGTGACGTTAACAAGCACACACATATGTTTCTACATATGTTAGACTCGTTTACATTCGAATGCTAAACTATCCAACCGTAAGCGTGTTTAATGTAAAGAATTCTTTATACAATACAATACCGCACCGCACAACTTTCATCGTCCATAACTACGTTTAACAATAGAAACATAAATCAATGTAATTAGCATGAAAAAGTAAATGCTACCGAGTGCATAGATAAAATATATAAAAATAAACTAAGGCATAACACACATATACCGTTGCAATTGCTTTTCGCAGATGGACATATGAGAAATGAATCTTGAGGAAATGTTTACGATTTTGGTGAACACGTGCATTATATATTTATACGTATATGTATCTAGTCCGATTGCCATTTAAACGAGAATATATAAACGTTCGACGCTTAATTTTGGCATTTTAAACGCGATTAAAAAATAAAAAAGTGAACTAGTTGAATAATACCCTTCACGATAAGCTACAAATGCTGCGGTATTTAATTTTTCGAAACTTCTTACTTTCTTGGATTGCTCAAAATTTTTTCGCGCTTGGTGTCAAACAGAGCCTTGATGGACTACAAGTCATCATCGCTGTACATTATGCAGTCAGTTATCAAGTCGTTGGCTTTTTTGTTAGTGTTGGGCCTTGACTATATGTTAGATGTGTGGATCAATTCTGTACATTTTTTTGGGAAAATTCAGCGTTATTTGAACCATTCTTGAGTACAAAGCTGAATTATCGAAATATTCACAAACATTACCTATGGCCTTTTGCCTCCTTTTGGGTAATTTGCGGATGCCTGCCCGTTAAACACTTTGTGGTTTCGAGTCGAAATAGTCACTGACCCATTTTTGCACATCTTATTTTCCGAATCGTTGATTCCCAAAATGATTGTATTGATCTGCACCAGC
Source organism: Glossina fuscipes (assembly GCF_014805625.2). NCBI lineage: Eukaryota > Metazoa > Arthropoda > Insecta > Diptera > Glossinidae > Glossina > Glossina fuscipes. The sequence continues at coordinate 3,071,213 of NW_023998464.1, read as the reverse complement.
ACTAATCAGGATAGGACGGATTTGGAGAGTAATTTCCAATCGGAAGAGATGTTTTTAGCCCAAGCTAAAGATTACTTCCTGGATTGCTTTTGCTTTACAAAAAATAACTTTATAACCGTTTCATACCTTAACGCATTTTCCAAGCCAACTTAACCATTCCCGTAAGTTTGGCTGCGCTTCTACCCGTCTTTGCCGTAGTACCAATATCTAACCGATATACTCACAACTTTGAAAAAAATGTGGAGTCAGCAAGAGCCAGGAATGCATTATAAAGGAATCGGTTTCAACACAGACAATTTATTTATGTACCTAATACTTGCTCTTCTTGTACTGCTGAATTTAAATTACCTTCCACAAACTACTATGGTGTTTGGAAGTACTAGTCGCTATTATGCGTCGTGAGTTCTCTTTGTATCTAGTTTTTAAAAATATTCAATGTGCAACGCGGATTACGCGGAATCTCAAATTACTTTTATTAATATTTTGGAAGTGATGGGCGAAAAATTCGGAAACAGGTCGGAACAAAATCTAGACCAACCCAATATTTTAGTTTAACCCAGTCGACAAAGCAGACTTTTCATTATGCATTTCTTACAATAGTCGAGTTGTGGTAGCCGTATGTATAATATTTAGATTGTATTGGAAGAAATTCACGAATGTGTTTGTAAAAGCGAATCTCCATTGTGCTCGTATTTGATCTTTAGAGCAAAAATTTCTTAATAAAAACTCATATTTTTGAGCATTTCGTGTAATGTGTTTTCGTTCGGCATCAAAAGCAATTAGAAATTATTGTTTACTCAAATCGCTGCCAATATACGCGTGCACGCTCTCATAAATCCTATATTAGCTTCAATTTTTCATAACCACACAACTATCATACATGCACTATTGGATAACTCATAAACCATTTGAAAGTGCGTAATAATTCATGTCAGTTTAACGCTCGACGTAGAGCGTAACACGCATTCAGTTTTGAATTTTCTGCCATAACTAATGTGAATTGTATCATGCATGCAAACTAAGATATCTTTGCTATATTTAGGGTGGGCTATTGATTAAATTCTTTTCGAACGCATTCCTCACCTCGCAATCGGTTAATATTACTGAATATCTTTTTTCTATAATTCTATTTTTGCAATTGCAATCGCTCTAATAAATAAATATACGTTTTTTTTTTTAATATTTTTCGTTTTCACACTAATTTACTGAAGAAATTATTAATATTTGTTTTGCATAAGCCTATGCGTGCACATATCGCGTAATACCACAATCAACTCATCTTTCAATTCTTCTTCATTTGGAGATCATGTGTGCCTATTAACACTTTGATTTATTGCGTTTTTTCTTATATCGCGGTTTACATCATAAAAGAGGCAAACAAAATAAAGAAAAATTATTTATTTTTGAATTTATGCTCTTAACACATACATACAATGAACGAGCTTTGCATCTGCACTCTGACGAGCAACCAATCAGCCGCATTACTAGGCAGCAAAGGGGGATTTAATGCACTTATTTCAAACATCCGTTATTTTAAATTAATGAAAGGGATTTCAAATATTTGGAAAATCGAATGCATCCGCCAAACAAAGATGTATTGATTTTCTAATTATTTCTAAGACTCGAATAACAATGCTTTTGTTACGATTTCATACAATTGAAGTAAGTCATCGCGAACTAATTGGCCTATTAGCAAATTGTTTTTTATATACTTTGAAGTATTTATTATCAGGTCAGGAACTCTTAATATTTTAACTGATCTCGACGAAATGCTTTTATGCTATGTGTTCGGTCAATATGGACTTAATATGCGGCTTAATCTGAAAACTAAACGTTGCAAGGAAACATTACGGTTTTTCTCATTTGCATTTTATACTGTGTGGTAGATCAGTATCGCGATTATCAAGTCTGTATGCGCGAGTTCACATCTCAGTGCGGTAGAGCGTACTTAGTCGTAGATATAATCTGTTTTCCTCTCTCCCAGTTCTTCGAAACCGTCATCGCGTTACACGTACAGGGGGCATCCCCTGGTTCATTGATCATATTAAAAAAAGGAAAAAAAGGCCATCGTACATATTATGTTCCGAGAAAATTTCCAAGTTTTCTAAATCTGCAAATCTCCGTTCATATTATATATATGTTGAAATATTCTTTTATAAGCTTTCTTTCATTAGGAAATATAACTTTCTTGCTGATCCTACCATATTTGCCTAATGTGCCTGAAGATATAGTCATTGGGTTTTTCAGCATGCCGATGGTCAACCTCATGTTGGGAACCACGTCTAGGAAACCCCAACTACATAGAGTTGGGAGCTTTACTTTCCTAATTGTGCTCACAAAACATTATGTCTTGTGACTAATAATTGTTTCAATCACTGGCTCCGTTGCAGCGCCTCTCTTCTTGTGGCAGCATTGAAAATTGAGCTCTCTCGCGGCTAGTCTTGGATGCCGCAAGCCTTGTAGGCCTTAGAGGGTTTGCGCCTCGCAATTTCACGAAGAAAATGTTTAAAACGAGCCCCTTAAGCATAATAATAAAGCCATTTCTTGCTTCATTCGTATCACTAATTGCAGAGTTTCGACAGACTTGCTCAACTTATTTTTTAATTGCACAAAGGAAGTCTTTCTTCGACTCTCGGTTTCAGTATTTGCACTTTCCTGTAACCTCTTCCTCTTTACACCTTTGTACTTGAAGTCGCGCAACGTCTTTTTGATAACTTCATCTTCCATAAACTTCATCTACTGGTTATATCAGTCTTGTATTTACTTTTATTTTTATGTATATCCTCAAGTTATAAATGGAATACGTACTTTAAAATGTTATTGCACTGAAAATGCATAGGTTTTCCTTATAATTTGAATATTTAGATTTAGATTAGCGTTTGCCTAAACGCTGACTGGATTACTTTGTGTACAATCCAAAAATTTTGTGAAAAATGATAAAAATTTCATTTAATTTAGCTATGCCCGATAAATGCACACGAATCTAGGATAAGTTTATTTGTTTTTTGGAGAGTCGTTAGAAGGCGAAACAATTCACACTGTTCAACTTTAAATTCAGCTTTAAATGATTGAATTTATTTTAAAACCTTTATACGAGAAGGCGTGCACTTGCTAATGAATTTTCGAATAAATTCAAAAATGAATTTCGGCTAATGTTGGGGGGAATTTTAAAAAGTGTTCAGCAATTTGTGCTGAAAAAAAATAAAGGAGCAAAGATTGTTAACAAGATTTTGTCCTTGTCTAAGAGGAGGCCTAAAAACGGCCATGCAACTACAAGCACAACAGCGATAGCCATAGAATCAACATTCACAAAAAAAAGCAAGAAAAGGCAAAAACACTGACATATTGACGTCTGCGTATGTTGTGGTGTTGTAAACTTAAGCATGCTGAGTATGTCAATAACATATCAACCTAAACAAGCCGTTCCATCGTATGTACGTACGTATGTACGTACGTTCTTATGTTCGCAACTATCCGATGAATTTGCAATTTAACAAACTTTAAGATTTTTTCAACTTCTTTATATGTGTGTTTGAGGAAAAACATGATCACCACTGAAGGAATAACAACAACAAAAACAATAACATATATAGAATGAAATAATCTTGAACATGGTTTGCGATTGCAGATCATTGATGATGATCATCGTTGATCGTTAAACGATGAAGTTCGATGATCAAAGTTAACAAGTACTAGAACAACAACAATAACAAAAATAATAGCGTAATGTAAGAGTGAAAGAGATACTCATACAAGACAACATCAGTAACTACAAACTTTTTGGTATAATTTCACAGCCCTGACTGGCTGGCTGGTTGGCTGACTGGCACTCAGCACAACAGTAACAACATTAACATGATCTCAGTGGCAAGCTTAAATGGAACTTCACGCATGCAATTTTTTGTGTTTCTTCTTTTTAATATGAACTAAAAGTATCTGCGTTTTTACATGATTTTGTGTGTGTGTGTGTGTGTGTGTGTGTGTATGCTCGTATTTGTGTGTGAGTTTCGTAAGAATGTTTTGCTGCAACGCTTAGGTTTTCTTTTTTCTCTCTTTTGTTTTTTTTTTTATCCGGAGCGATTACGATCTCATTAAAACCATTATTTGTGTTGTTGCTTTGCTTACGTTGTATGTTGTATATGTCGCTGCACTAAAGCAAACATTTTGTGATTGTTATCATTACTATCATCGTCATTTTCAATAGTTTTAGCTCTCTGCAAAAAAGGACTTTAAATTTTATGATCTTTATTGTTCAGTTTACTGGGCAAAGTTGCAGTAATAGAATCTACTTAATGTACTCAAGTTCATTACTATTTTTGACTGAAAGTATACGTTACTAATATACTTCTATCGATGTGTTGTGCTGCCGCTAACAATCACATTTAAAATGTGCAAGCAACCAACAACTTGTCAGCTATTCAAATTCAGTAAATTGGGTTATTAGTCATATTATGTATTATTACATTAACTACTATTGCGTTGCAAGGGCAGAGGTTAACTTAGTGCATTGTATGCTGATTCTATCATGTTTATTTAATTTTTATTTACAGCACTTACGATACAGAGTTGTATTTAGTTTGTGCAAATGTATGCGACACCCAAAGGGACTTGAGCTAGACCACCTCTTGATTAGAATCACTATTTACGTCGATCCCAACTTGTCTGTCTTATGTTTTTGTGTTCAACCGACAAGCCGCAATTTTTCAGATATTCTGATAAAATTTTTGTCATATCGACGTGTTTCGGGCCAAGGCCAAAACGCCATTGAAAATAGTTCAGATCGAATCGCCTTTTCAACCGCTTCTTATAGAAAATCGCTATATGTATAATTACAGGATGGTGTAGGGTATTTAATGGCGGCTAGTGTCCCCCTTTAGTGTTCTCACATGTTTTCTTTTTTAATCTTTACCACAATGTATTGTATTAAAGAGCGTGACTAAATTTCTTGGAGTTTGTGTACTAATTTTCAGAGTTCAGTGTCACATCGCACGTAAGTCTTAATAAGTATCTATCAATATAATTATCCATCACAAGAGAAACTGCAATAATTCTTTTTCAGAAACTTCATCTAACAGAAGGACAAAGAATTTAAAGAACACAGACGCTGTCACTTAACTGTTGGACGTGTGAGGGAAGAGACTTTAAATATCATGTTCTCTCAACTAAGTTTCCTTCTGTAATCTCGTGGCAATGATTCCACAGCCACGCTATTTCTCGTATTCGTGTACAACGGTAAGTTTACTTAAATTAATCTACGCGTACAAATGCATTAGTTGTTCATATATGTGTATACATTTTGATTTATATACTTAATTCTTCATACATCATGTCCTGTTTTCATACATCGTTCAGTTCGACAAGTAAAACTTCAATATTTCATTTTGATGAGAAAGCGAATGGCTGTCTTCAACAACCGACTAGTAAACGCACACGCGCATACACACACATACATGCACGTGTACAATATTAATCTTAGTCTTTCGTATCCTTTAAGAAAAGTCTGCCGCTGTTGTTGTTGTTCTATTGCAATCGTAAAAGCAATTGGGTTAGTTTTATACTACATAATGTTGACGTGACATGGTCAACAATTTCTTCTTTCGTTGCCTCCTCCACTTGTGTAAATGTTTGAGTGGATATGTTTGTCTGACGAGGTCAAAGTATCTTTTAAGTTTTCATTTAGCGATAAAAATATATTTTTAATTTTCGTCGCATGTTTTCACTAATGATGGCAATTAATTCAGTGATTGGGAAGATGCAACGTCTTAGCAACAATGATTAGCCACAAAATATGGAAAGTATGCTCGATTCTAGCCTGTCGAATTACTTCCGTTCACTTGTTCTAAGGAACATTCAAATAGAACTGCTTTAGAAAATATCATTTCACCTAAAGCAGGTTAAGGATTTGTCGCTAAACACTATTGAGATCAAGTGGTTAGCCATGCTAACGCTACGAATGGGTTCGTGAACCCAAAAAAAAAAGACAACTTTCTCTTTTGATGGGAGGACAGGTCAACGCATAGCTGAGGATCCCAAGATATATATACACTTCTAGTCCCTACTTCTGAATATTAAAAATGACTAATAAAATGTATAAATAAAATGTTGCTCTTAGTAAATCATGACATGAAGTTAACCAAAAGAAGATTTTTAAGGTAACCAACGGCTGTTGTTATTTTTATTTTTTTCGTTACAGCCATTTTTAATGCTAGGTGCCAGCAAGTAGCTAAACACAGCAAACGAAAGCAATTAGAAGTTACAGTTTTGATGAAAAGCATAATAAAATAGTGAAAAGAAAACTGAAATGATCGCCGAGCAGCGAAAACTGCTTAAATGAAGCGAACACGTGAAAATTCATTTGCGCATAAATAAACACTGAAAGGTGAAGGAAAACGAAACTACATCAGCAAACTAAAAAAGCAAGTCGTTATCTGCGACTAAATTCGGGAGAATTTGAAACGAAATGTAAAATGGAGCGAAAATTATAATAAGAGGAAAGCAAAAAGGGACAACTTTTGAATTTGTTAAAATTTACCTGAATTCTAAGACGTCGTTGGATTAATTATTCATTGGACAATTTTTATTTCGCGAATGACATGTCAACTAAACTTAAAACACTTGCATAAAACGCAACTGCAAAAGTAGCTGTGCAACTTGCGTGTATGGAAAGGTTTAAAATCAGTAACTTAAGATCTGACTTGGTTTGCATGTTTGCTTCCAGAAAGTGAGAGGTAAAGAGACGAATGGAGATAAGGAGAGCAAAAGATTTTAATTACAACCCTGAAATTGGTTGGCAATTATTTACATTAACACGATCGCAACTCACAAGCATGGCTCATGCATCATCGGTTGCAATGCTGTACATAGTATACAACAACGGCAGTCAATAAACAACATACATGGACTTGTATAAAATGTCTGTATGTCGATGATGTCAAAGATGGGATTCGCGTAAGATGCATTACACAACTCACACAGCAGCAGCAACAATATCACACTACGAGAGCCAACCGGCAAAATTGCAATATTTGTAGTGCTTGATAGTAACATAAGCTCTACATACATGAAAGAGGCGAAGGCACTATTCGTCAATGGTTGCCATAAATATGTGCATTTATGTCTAACCTTCCGTATGTGTACGCGTAAAACTCTGTCTGCCTCTATCAGTCGACAGTTCTTTCTTATATACTGTTTGGCCTCCTTTGGCCATTTTTGGTGTTGTTGATATTTTGTATGATGATACATACATAGAGAGAAACGAAGAGAGATACAGAGAGAGGTTTATTAATTTATTGGAGTCATGTTAGTGAGTCGATATTGATACACATCCATTCTCGATCACCACGCATAGATATGCATCAAAGGTCTGAAGCGAGAACAACAATGAAAAAGACCATAATTTGCTAAATGGGTCCATAACAATCCACCAAAGCTTCAGTTCGCTAAACTGCGTGCACCGCACTAGCCTGCATAGCTGAGAATAGTGGGTTTTGATAGACGACTAAATTTTATATTGCAGCTTGACGATGACTGTAGCATCGATGACGCTGACGACGACGCTGCTGGTAACGTTGCCAATGCTTGTTTCGTGCTCGCTACGGGCCTCAATTTTTATAGGCGAACTCACGCTGTGCCATATCTTTCTTTTTTCTTTTTTTATTTAGTCAAACAGTTGGCGTCAACGCAAACTGTTGTATTGTTGCTTCTGTTGTTGTTAATTCCGATGCTGACATACATGAACGCAACACAGCAACAACAACTTAGTGTTGATTGCTACCATTTGCTTTGGCTACTGCTTGGCTTGGCACAAACAATCGATCGTTTATTAGCCCGACAAACAGTCCCGCAACAGCACACCATTACGCTAGTGCGCATACACAATTTAGTGAGATGACTCTAATAACATGCGATAGTCATTAGAGGTTACTTCCTCACCGCCACCATAAGTTCTTTCTCGATCATTGTTGCTTATTATAGTAGCTTTCATGTGTAAAATTATTCTATCATGTGAAATATTATTTACTCCATACCTTACACTCACTTGTAACTATTCTACGTGTTCAAATACCTTGCCATGTAATTGTAGGAAAACATCGTATTTTCCTTTTGGCTTTAGCAAGTGTGTTCCCTTCCACTATCCCAGTCGCTGTAATAGTTTATTATCTGCAATTGTTAATGTAAAAAGTGTTACGAAGTGTTGCAAACATCCTGAAAGAAAATACCTTAATGCTGCTTGTAGGCCAATCGTCGTTCATGCTCAAATATTTCGGAATCGCATGCAGAGAGCTAGTCTAGAAACTCAAAAAGAGCGAACTAAAATTTCCTTTTAAATTTATCGTTTTGCAAAAATTGCACTTTAACACTTCCTACTTGGGCTTCTTCAAAAAGTCCGACTTTTCGCAAGGACATCGCATGTTATATAATATTACGTACACGCATCGAACAATGAAAGAAATCTTGTTATATTATAATTAACTATTAGGGAATCTGGAACCAAAGCCGGATGAATCGTTTAGGTCTGTGCTTTCGTGGCAAATGGAGCCAATCTGTAATTTAACCCGTCACTCAATGAGATCGAACGGCGATACATAGATAGATACTATAGGCGAATACATTTGAATTTTACCAACTGACCAACGATCAAACGGAAGGCCTAACGCTACTTTTGTAGTATTCAAAACAATGGAAAAATCGTAGTTCCGTGGTGTTCATAAAGCATTCCTTTCTAATGGAATAATTTTCCGTTGAAGCAAACCAATGGCTTGACACAACTGTTATTCGAACTGTGCCGAGCAAGCCATTTGGTGGGGAATTGGTTTGCTTTTGTGCAGCTCTCACTAAAAACAACAACGAGTGGAGGATTCATAGCGCTACTTGGAGTTGTCTGGGCGAAACAGAAAGGATCTTCCATGCGATATGTGAAAAAGGATGAAACATGGACTCATCACAAAGGAGTAGAATCGGCAGCCAGCCGAGCAAAAGGAAAAAAATGCCCTTTCATCAAGACCAAGTGTACGAATTGCACTAGGAATTGCTTTCAGATCCACCGGTTGTCTTATGCCTATTATCTGTAAAAAAATCTCAAAAAGAAAAATTTCCCGCTGGGAAAAGACATTGATTCAAGAAAACGCATTGTGAAGGGTCGGACAAAACGTTCTATAAGAAAGGGACCAAAATGCTGAAAGCTTTGGAATGAATGCATAACTCCTGGAGAAGATTAGGTTAATGAGTAAAGTCGAATTTTTCCTGAAAATGACGGTTCTATTAGGGATGCTTCGAGTTTATAGAGTTATATTTTAAAACAGCCGATTGCGAAGCGACTTTGTCTCGATCGATGTCAAAAACGATACGGATACGTATCGGATGTCCTATTAAATGACGGGATATTTTCTCCAGTAATTTGTTAAAGGAACGTCCGGTTTTGCTCAAATACGCATTGCGAGACGTTTTGATTGTTTCCATTAGGAAGTGCTCATCAAATCTATGTAAACGAGAAATTCAGCGAATACGAAAGTCGCACGTACTTATTTTTATTATGAGTTCATTTATTTGTTCAAATATTTAAGCAATGAATTTAAAATTCTGTCATAAAGTTTTTCGGAGTGAAAATAATAGGAAGCAATAAAGGTGAAGAGCAGGATTCAGCAAAAATATGGAAATAGATCCGATCAGTTAGTAGACCCGCCCACAAATTAATAAATGCCTGTGAATCTTTTATAAATATTTATTAGAGCGAGTGCTTACCAACAGTGCAGCTATTATATTACGCCTTTGCTTTATTTTTCCGTCTCCCTGATTGTAGATAATAACTTTGATATAATATAGTAGAGTTTAACATTCATGCTTTATAAACGATTGAATGACTGACTGACTGCCTGCCTGACTGACAAAGTTGAATGAGTGACTTGAACGATTTCAAGTGCGTTAACAACTCATCAACAAGTTGCATTTCGCTTTACAGTGTCAAGGGTAGAGAACAACACTGTTGTATACACTCTAAACTTGTACGTTCTCTTCTTCCTTCCTTGTCTCTTTATCTGAATTATTATTATTAAAAAAGTTTAGGACGTTTTTTTTTTTTTAATTTGTTACTTTTTCAGCGCTCTCTAGGCAGTACGAACTTGGTATAATCTTGTTCTTATATATTTCACGAGAACTCATTACGTATATGTATTTTTGATGCATTCATTCGATTGCATTGAATGATGATTTTGACTTTATCGAGAGACACTTTAAATTGATTTCCCATGTAAATCTTTTCGCCTCTTTTCTTTCTTGATTTCATTTCGTTAAGTTAAACTATTGCATAAAAAGCTATGAAGAGAGGACAAAAACACGTCAAAATGTTG